>NC_061120.1:5205072-5209822 GCF_002878395.1 Capsicum annuum | reverse complement strand
TTGAGAAGGGAGGAGTGTACCCAGACCTTACCTTTACATCGTGGAGGGAGAGAGGTTGTTTTCGAAAGATTCTGGGCTCAAGTGCAACAAATCAAAATATTTATGAAAAAGAATACGATAGTAAAGAAAACACATCAATTAATAAGGAAAAAAGGATTGAAGAAAACATCAATTAATAAGGAATAAAGGATTGAACAAAATAATGGGTAACTGAAAAAAGAAGATACATGTATAAGACTCATGTCTTCGATAAGCTAAAATTGCACCATGTCCTGTCTAATCACCTCTTTCAATACGTCTTTGGTCTTCCACTACCTCTCCCTATAACCACTATTCTCCACTTCTCACACCTCACACCTCCTTACCGAGGCATCTGTACATCTCCTCTTCACATATACAAATCATCTCGGTCAGAAATCTGAAAAGATCATTTTTTAATGTTTATTTTTGAGAAAAGACATCGTTTTCACTCCAAACTATATAATAAAAGTCTAAGCCACACCTAAATTATTTAAGTGACCTATTACATACGTAAACTACAAAAAAGTGATACTTTTTACCCCTAAATCTGACGTAGAAAAACATAATTAATTAAATAAAAAAAGGCACGTCTACCTTAAAAATTAATACATAAAAATAAAAAATAAAATACTCCTCTACCCAACCCCTAGCATCCATCTCCCCTGCCCCCCCCCCCCACCCCCATCTTCTTTATCCCCCCCATCCCCAAACAATCATCTTCTTTATCACCCCCACCCCCAAACCATCATCTTCTTCGTCACCTCTAACTCACAAACTCTAACCCCACCGAATTGATGTCAATTTCACTAATTTCAAAATCTTGAAACGAAATTCGAATCACTAATTTCGAACTAAGCATAAATAGGGCGCCAAAATTCAAATTGAATTTGTTGTTTTCACTTCCACAAATTGAATTATGGAATAACTTTCTCTCAAAATCATCAAGGATAATAAAGTAATTGAAACATTCTTCTCATCTTCTTCCTCACTCAGTTTGTTCTCAACCAGGCCCAGTGTTTTTCTGTTAAACTGTTGCTTCTTAATTTCCCTAAACTTCTTTATATCATCAAATTCACATGAACACTACAATATTACATCTCCACCGCCTAATCTTCCTCCTAAAATTTCCACCCAAAAAATTCTTTTTATCCAAATCTAACTCACAATTTAGCTTGCAAGAACCACAAAGGTCCAATCTTGGAAAACAATGAAGAAGCAAAAGCAAATTTCACAATCCAATTACAACCCATTTGATTTTCTATCTGAAGAAATTATCTTTTCAATTCTTGATTGTCTTAGTGACAACCCATTTGACCAAAAATCATTCTCACTTGTTTGTAAATCATTTTTTGCTATTGAATCTCACCATAGGAAAACCTTGAAACCCTTTAGGCAAGAACACTTAAAAAAGATTCTTAACAGATACCCGTAAATTATCAATCTTTATCTTTCTCTTTGTCCAAGAATAACAAATGGAACACTAATAGTTATAGCTAGTTTATGTAAAGGAATGTTGAGGTCAATTAATCTTTCAAAGTCTAAGTTTTTTACCCATGTGGGATTGTCTAATTTAGTTATGAATTGTGAGAATTTGGTTGAGATTGATTTGTCAAATGCTATTGAGTTGAAGGAAGTGGTGCTGCTGCATTAGCTGAGGCAAAGAATTTGGAGAGAGTGTGGTTGGTGAGGTGTAAGTCGAGAAAATTAAGTGGCAGATGATAAAAAAGTCTTTGAATTAAAAATGGTGACAACTTTGATCAGCTAAGGTTAAAACTTCATTTAAATTGTGATTAAATTAATTAGGGTATAAAGTTCAATTTTTAAAAACATTTTAATTTTTTTAAAAGTTCTTAAATTTCAAATTTTAGAGTTTCTCCTTTTTTTTATTTTTCAATCTTTTTTTTTTCTTTTTATTTTTCTTTCTTCCCATCTTCTTCTTCTTATTTTTTTTCTCTCTATAAATTTTTCTCTTTTTTTTTTCTTTCTCTTTTCATTTCATTCTTCCTTTTTTAATTTTATGGACTATTTTTACAAAAAAAAATTGAAAAGTTTGAGAAGAATTTTTTTAATATCTTTTAAAAATCAATGAAGAAATAATTTAGCAAATTAAGTAACTACGAGAGTTGCTTCAACAGCTGCGAGAATTACTTCAGCAGCTACGAGAGTTGGTTCAGCAACTAAGAGAGTTAGTTCAGTAACTACGAGAGTTGCTTTAACAACTAAGGTAATTGCTGCAACAACTACAATAATTGCTGCACCAACTACTATTAGTTGTTGTGTTACAGCAATTATCGAAGTTGCTGCAACAACTGTCGAAGTTGCTGCAGAGATCTTTGTGTAAATATGGGGTAGAGATCTTTGTGTAATAATAAAACTTGAGGATTTTAAAATTAGTGTCATTAACACTAATCTTAAAATTGTCACCTCTACTCAATATTTAAGACTCGTGTCACTCTTTTTTAGTTTTGAAACTTTTTTGTCTCCCTTAATTAATTTGTCCGTGTAAGTCTATAATTGATATTGGTGAGGTATAAGTCTATAACTGCATTAGCTGACATGACGCTGACGTGACAGGCGTGTGTAATACACCACATCACATGCAAGTGGTATAATGCTTTACAGGGTGTAAAGAATATTTTTTTTTATAATTTAGATGTGTAATAGATCACTAGTATAATTTAGATGTGGCTTACACTTTTCTTGTATAGTTTGGGATGAAAACGATGTCTTATCCATTTTTTTTTAAGTGGCTAAGAAATCTTAATTTCTTATTAAAAATCAGATGAGGCAAAAGATTTAAATGTACTGATCTCTAAGAAGGGGCAAGGAGTAGATCCATTATTACTTTTTAGTGAATTAAATATATAAATTTATGTTTTGCATAAAAAATATTAAAATCAAATTCTATATAACAAGACTGTCATTGCAAAGACTTACTAGGATCTATCTCACTAGCAAGATAAGTTGTGCGTAGATGGTTGCATGTATACTATGTACAATGAGTTGACTTGCAAGTGATGGTCATTCCTAAACAGGCCAGTTGGATGGTAATAAAGCTTTTTCTAAAGTTATGTTACTTGGATATAGTACTATATGTATACGATTGGATAAGTTGTATCTTTTTAATTTTCTTAATATACAAGATTACTGTGAATCTTTTTAGTAAAATATATATTTATCTAGAGATAAAAATATACTTCAATTAAGGCGAAGTCAGGTAGGATCGATGAATCCCCCTTTGCTTTATTATCATTTTTATACATACCAATATGAGTGGAGTCAGGTAGGATCAACGAACCTTGCTTCACTTTATTGTCATTTTAATACATACCAATACGGATGGAGTTAAGTAGGATCAATGAATCCTGCATGAGTAGAGTCAAGTAGGATTGATTTACTTTACTTTGTTGTCATTTCTATACATACCAACAACGGTGGAGTCGGGTTAAAGTAGATGAACCCTACTCCACTCTATTGCCAATTTTATATTTATCAATATGGACAGAGTCAAGTAGAATCGATTTGCTCTGCTTTGTTGCCATTTCTGTACATACCAATAACGGTGGAGTCGTGTAAAGTAAATGAACCCTGCTCCACTTTATTGTCATTTCTATATATACCAGCATGGGTGGTGCTAGCGTCATTTTTCTACATACCAACATGAATGGAGTGAGGTAAAATCAATGAATTTGCCGCTTGATTTCTATTTATATATACATACCAATATGGACGGGACCCACAGGTGGGGCCAAGGGGGATCGAAACCCTATTTGGTAGAAGATCACGCTTTTATACTTAATTAAAATTATTTTTTATGTACATATATAGTATATACATATTAAATTTTCTTTAATTTTTTTGTGTATTTACTTTTTCATACTTTGAATTCCTTTATTCAAAATCTTGACTGGAGATTCGACAACTGTGTACCAAATACTCTTAATAGTTTTTCTATTTTATATTTTTTCCATTTCCATCAAATTTCTATTTTCTAAAACAAAAAATTCCTCATTTCTATTATTCAATTTTCAATTAAAAAGAAAATAATACTCCCTTAATTTAAAAAAGAATAAACTAGTTTGACTTGATACGAAGTTTAAAAAAATAAAAGTCTTCTAAATTTTGTAATTTTAAATTAAAGATTTATCAAATATATCAAAATATCTTTCAATTCTATGGTTTTAAATATGACACATAGAAAGTTAAAATTTAAAAATTATTAAAAAAATAGAATCATTTTTTTAAAGGATTAAAAACTAAAGTAGCTCATTCCTTTTTAAACGGAGGAAGTGTATAAAAGGATCCTTTAATTTCACTCTCCTCTTTAAACTCTTCTGCATTCGCATTTTTCAATTTTTTATGAAATTTATTTTAGGGTTAGGGTTTATCGTATTTCTAATGGCTTCAACAGCGGCGACAAAATCGACGGCGACGGCGACGGCAACAACTTCCGAGAAGAAGAAGCCGGTGTTTGTGAAAGTGGAAACACTAAAACCTGGAACACATGGTCATAACTTGACGGTTAAAGTTGTTGAATCGAATCCGGTGAAAGCTACCGGCGGCGGCGGAGGTCGCGGTGGTAGATTATCGGTGAATTCGAGACCTCCGGCGAGGATCTCTGAGTGCCTTATCGGTGATGAAACGGCTTCTATCCTCTTCACTGCTCGTAACGAACAAGGTAAATAAATATATATATATATATATATATATATATATATATATATATATA
>NC_061120.1:5198831-5204972 GCF_002878395.1 Capsicum annuum | reverse complement strand
ATATATATATATATATATATATATATATATATATATATATATATTAAGTTTGTTTTATTTATGTGTTTTTTTTGTTTAGTGTTAAATTTTTAGTATATATACTTTTGTAGATGATAAATTTGGCTTGTTATTCTTGAAATGAAAGTGGAAATGAGTGTGAAAAGATGAAAATTTTAATTTTTATGTTTAAATTTGGCTTGTTATTGATTAATCTTTTTCTCATTTTAATGATATAGTTTATAGATAGGTTAATGTGTGGTGAAAAAGCACGAAATTTTGTAGAGGATTTGTATAGCTAAATGTAATTAGTATGGACTGATGCTTAATTGTTGTGATGGAGGTACTTTTTTTCATTATTGTGGTGTCGGGGTTAGCATACATGCGCCTCGACTAATATCCATAGGAAACCAATCACCTCTCTCCAGCAATAGGTATCATGTGGCTCTATCTAGGCTTGGGAGGGTGTCTTGACTCGCTTATGCGCACCTCGATTAGTTCCACAGGATGCTTGTCACCCAAAGTTAATTTTGTCCACCAACGCTAGAACATATGGGAAGAAATCACCTAGTGTTTTGTCTCTGTTGGTAATGGGGATTGAACCGAAGACCTCATGGTGTTCAACACACGTCATTGACCACTAGGTCATACTAGTTTAAGAAATCCAATTTATTGGACACACTTTTCTTTTTAGTTAGTTTCAAAATGAATGACACCTCTCTATCGTTTAGTTATAATTTTTCTTGGTAATTAAATGATTTGTTACTGAGTGGTGGGAACGTTACAGAATCAAACAGGGCGTACCACCTGTTTGATTACATTGAGTCATTGACCTCTTTGTATATTCCAACTAGTATTTTTTATTTATTTTGTGGAGACTGGGATTTGATTTGATGGTAGGGTAGATTTCATGCACCCTGACTAATTTTAGGGGTACTTCTCGTCTCTTTCTACTTCCAACCAACACAAGTACCAAGAAATGAAAGTGGAAACGAGTGTGAAACGATGAGAATTTTAATTTTTGTGTTTAAATTTGGCTTGTTATTGATTTTTTTTTTTTCATTTAATTATCTAGTTTAGAGATAGGTTAATGTGTGGTGAAATAGCAAGGAACTTTGTAGAGGATTTGTATATCTAAATGTAATTTAATATGGATGCCAAAAGACAAGTTCGAGCTGTGCAAAGAACTTGTTGGCGTGAGCTCTCTCTAAGAAGACGAAGATACCTCCTTCGGATGCATGGGACTGGAGGAGGAGATTTGTGGGGTTCAGCCCCAAACGTTTTTCTTATTCAAACAGGCACTGAATGCCTTGGTTTTGAATATCAACATTGGTTGCCTATATTTTCAACATTGACAACTTTCAAACTTGGCTGCAAAATGGTGAAGTCATTGCTCACGTACGCAAGTATAGAATTTGCCTATAAATAGGAGTTCTCTGCTCATTTGTAAAAGACCAACACCAAAAATAAAGAGAGAAAAACAATGTAGAGCAGTGAGGTATTTCACAAACTGTGATAAAAAACAGTTTGTGAAGGTATTCCACAGACTGTGATAAAAATAATCTGGGAAGAAAAAAAATCAGAGTAAGCAGTATTTTGGTAAGGTGGGAGTCTAAAGAGGATTATTGAGCAATGACTTCACCATTTTGCAGCCAAGTTTGAAAGCTGTCAATGTTGAAAATGTAGGCAACTAATATTGACATTCAAAATCAAGGCATTCAGTGCCTTTTTTAATAAGAAAAACTTTTGGGGATGAACCCCACAAATCTCCCCCTCCAGTCCCATGCATCTGAAGGAGGTATCATGTGACTCTGTCTAGGCTAGAACATATAGGGAAGGGTGTTCAGGCTTGTTTATGCGCATGGCGATTAATTCCACGGGATATCTGTCACCCACCCTCAGCAACAAGTATCAGTTAATTTTGTCCACCACGGCTAGAACATATTGGAAGAAGTCACCTACTGTTTGTCTCCCTAGGGAATAGGGATTGAACCTAAGATCTCATGGTCATTGAATACTAGGCCACGCCCGTTTAAGAATTCCCAATTTATTGAATCACTCTTTTCTTTTTAGTTAGTTCCAAAATGAATATCTCTCTGTAGTTTAGTAATAATTTTTCTTGGTGATTAAATGACTTGTTACTAAGTGGTGGGAACGTAACAAAAGCAAACAGGGCGGACCACCTGTTTCTCAAGAAAAAACAAACATGCTCAAACATATATAGGAGTCTGACTGCACACTAAGTGAATAAACGTCCAGTCAAAAAAACTTGTAATACTGCTATATTGACTACACAAAAATAGACAGAATCCCACCTTCTCAGCTGGTGCAATCAAGGCATCGTTGTTAACTGGGCCAGTACTGGAATCCGTTTCTTCATTTTCTTGGCCACGTCCATGGATGTGGATGACTCTCTCCTTTTCTAAACTGTTGGCGCAGATTTTGCCATGTTGAAATCTGATTCTGTTTCACTCATGCCATACTTTAGTAATAATTTAACTTTTAGACTTTCCATTTAACCTTAATGAGACGATTTATAGCTTTTTAGACCACAAGTTTGAAAGTCAGTCTTTTCGTTCTTAAACTATGTGCTCATAAATTGGGATGGAGTACATAATAGTGATGTATAAAGCTTATGATGGAAGTTACATTTTCCAAGGTAAAATGGAAAAAGGAAACCTGAAAATCAGAGGTTTGTGTCAATGTACCATTTAAGAATTGGAGGACTTAGAGAAATATGAATGTTCAGTTTGTATTTTATGTTTGTCTAATGTAGCATTGAAGAATTGGAGAACTTAGAGAAATATGAATGTTCAGTTTGTATTTTCATGTTTGATAGAGTGGCGGCATCAAATATTTTGAAGCGTGCGTCGTATACTTTTCTTTCAGCAAGTTCATCTTATGAGGCATGGCTAATTTCTATTTTATGTTATGCCAAAGAAAGATCATAAGTACCTCTTTGCTATGTATTTTTTTGTATGAATTTTAGGAGCTTGCTTATTTATTGGAATTCAGGGCTTTATTGTTCTGTGTGTAACTGCTAGTATCTCATGCTGCCATACACAAAGGTTTGACCGCATTGTGCTTTGGATAACTTGCTCATCTCATCTCGTTGGGAAATATTAAGTTGAAAACTTGTACCAACGATGACCTAAACAACGATTCTACGTTGATAACATTAACCTCTCTGTATATTCCAACGAGTTGTATTTTTATTTATTTCACGGAAATGTGGGGATTCAATTTGATGGCTCTACATATTCAGGTTGCTGGCAAACTATGTGGTTTGTTTTTATTGTAGATGATGTTTTTATTTTTTTGATAATTGTGGTGTCCAAGCAGCTTGTGTGCACCTTGACTAATTCCAAGGGTACTTCTCGGTACTTCCCACTAACACAAGTACTAGGTAACTATGTCAACCAAGACATGGATAGATGGAAAGAGATCACCTAGTATATATTTGCTTTCATTAGGATTTAAACCTGAGCCCTCATGATTCTCAACCCCACTTTATTGATCAGAAGCACACACCCTTGGGTGCGTTTTCGTGTTAGATTTCATTGACTTATTATTAGCATGTTAGATTTCATATACTCATTGCAGGAGTATGAAGCCTTAGAAGAAACCCTTTATTTTTTGTATGGAATAGTTTCAATGCTTATTTATCTCCCTGGCACCATCGTATTGCCAGGTTTGTGATTTGTGCTATAAAATTACCAGTAAAATTAATATATGGGTTGTTTTTGGCTGGCAAATTGTTTAGGGAACTTGTAATGTCAAATAATGATTTGTGATATGCAATCAGGTAAAGGGGGATGCCATTAGTGTTGCGTTCTGGATAAATCTGCTCTTTTAAACAGTTGTATTCTGATGTGCCGAAAGACAGAAGATGACTATTGAACGTCTGGTGTTGGGATACTTACTCTTTTCCTCTTATTATATGCAGTTGATTTAATGAAGCCAGGTGCTACTGTGATTATCCGGAATGCAAAGATTGACATGTTCAGGGGTTCCATGCGGCTTGCTGTAGACAAATGGGGTCGCGTTGAGGTTGCTGAACCTGCTGATATTGCTGTTAACGAGCAAAACAACCTTTCGTTAGTTGAGTATGAATTGGTGAATGTTGAAGAGTAGAGGGAACTTAATTAGTAGAGTGATAGTTTTAAGTCGTCAAGTCCAATTCTTGTTTTGATTTGTTAATTATTGCATTCCTTGAAAACCATTATGGAATTTTATGTGCAAAAATGACAGCATTTCAGCCCTTAAAATTTGTTCCAATCAAACTAATATAATGGAAATGTCTGCCATTGTTTAATCTCCTGTGAGTTCTATTTTTATTTTTCTGTTGCATGAATTTCACTTTGGTGTTCTTATTAGTAAATAGAGAATGATGCAATTGAAGGGAGCACTGGAGTAACCGGTAAAGTTGCCTCCATGTGATTAGGAGGTCATGCGGTCTCTGGCAAAAATGAAATTTAAGGCTGTGTACAATTCACTCTTGTAGTGGGGCTCTTACCCGAACCCTGCGTATAGTGGGAGTTTTAGTGCACCGGACTGATATTTTAGAGTGTGACGCAAGTGATTATTTTATCAAGCTTTATCTGCCTAGTGTTACTTTAAGATGTTACTCAATTTAGTTACCACCACTCCGATGGATCATAACCTGCACTTGGGTCTTTCAGAGACGGCATCTCTTCCTTCATGAGTACGGATAATGTATGTGCACAATTTACCTAGGCGTGCACACACTTTACCTTCTTTGTACTCCATCATTTGGAACTACTGCTTATATTGTTCTGTTGTCATCTCGGAACGGATACCTTCTCTAAACTCCACTGTGTGGAATTATACTAGGTATATTGATTTGTTATTGCCTCATTTCGAAACAAATAGAAACGAGGGATGTTTACACTTAATAAATCTTAGATATGACAATTTCTGGAGGCCCAGCTATAAGGTTGGCCGTCCGAAACCAACTTCCATCACCATTTTCTCACATAAGCATAAAGTTAGAAACTGCTTGTGGAAATACATTAGGTATTGATGTTATTGTTTACAAGCAACAAGAAAAATAACAACACTGTGTATTTCCACAAAGTAGATTCTGAGGAGGATAGTGTTAAAGTGTACGCATTTCATACCATTATCTCAGATGAGGTAGAGAGGTTGTTTCCGATAGATCCCCAATTCAGGACAGATAATGATATAATTAAACAAACAAATAAAAAACATAAAAGCACACAACAAAATAAGACACACCCAGCTAGATAATAAAGAAAACAAAATACCCACAAGATAATACTATAAACTATCTATTCGAAATTCAAAACATCACCGAAACATCGGGAATAACCAACTACAGGCGTAGATACAAACAAAAAACACGCTTACCTACGATTATGGACAAACTCCTACCTACTAACCCTCTAACCTAGTTCGCGTCCACACCTTCCTATCAGGGGTCATGTCCTCCGTAAGTTGTAACTGCTCCATATCATGTCTAATCACCTCCCTCTAATATTTCTTCAAGATACCTCTACCCCACCTAAAACCATCCATAGCCAGCCTCTCCATGCCCCTCCTCATCACATGTCCAAACCATCCCAACCTCACTTCTCACGTCTTGTCCTCCACCGAGGCCATGTTATTATTTACAAGGGCAAGATGAAATAACTGTTTGTTTGGATAGTTGTACACATTGTTCCGTAATGCATCATATTATACTACAATTGTGAATATGATGAGAATAAATTATATCGTTTTTAGCTGTTTCATAATGTCGCGCATTAATAACTTTTGAGTTAATACATAAAAATGACTCTAAACTTGACACCAAATTATAACTTTGACCTTAAACTTTGATAATGCACAAATAAGACCTTTAACTATCAAAACCTGAACAAATATGACCTCCGATTTTGCAACGCCATGCGTGAGTCTCACTCGCGCCTACGTGGAAAGGTAATTCAATCACACGGTGCCACGTCGTTAAAAGGGCTGACTTGGAGAGAGGTCATATTTGTGCAGTTTTAAATAGTTAAAGTTCATATTTGTGCACTATCAAAGTTTTTCTTTTTGTGTTAAAACGACGTCGTTTTTATTATTATTATTATTATTATTATTATTATTATTATTATTATTATT
>NC_061120.1:5167370-5195831 GCF_002878395.1 Capsicum annuum | reverse complement strand
TTATTATTATTATTATTATTATTATTATTATTATTATTATTATTATTTTAATAATAATAATAATAATTTATTTATTTATTTCTGTAGTAGCAGCACCTAACTTTTTTTTTAATTTTAAAAAATTATTATTATTATTATTATTTTTCTATTTATTTCTATAGCAGCAACACCTAACTTTTTGTTAATTAAAAAAAAAAAAACAGCCACTAGCAAGGATCGAACCCGCACAGTAGGCTGAAGGAAGCGCCCAAGAAGAACAAATAACACCACTGGGCTATCTAAGTGTCTTCAACATTAATATACGTATATAAATATACATTTTCTATCTTATATATATATATATATATATATATATACAACGTAATTTTTTTACCAAGGGGGGTTGGGTGACCCAATGGCAACCATGTGGGTCCGCCCCTCGTTAATTTAATAACGTTAATTTAATAACATTTTAATTACGTTAATTTAATAACGTTAATTTAATGTATTAATAGTATCCTTAATAACATTAATTTAATAACGTTTTATTAAAACTAGAAAAATTTTTATTATTAGTATAGTTTCATCTTTAATTGAATATTTAAATAAATAATATTTATATAACTTAAATTCGTCCTCTGTTTTATAATATATATACATACCCGCTTAATTTTTTCGTATGAGGCTGACCCGCCTAATTAATAAATCTTCAATATTGCTTTTTTTTCACAATGATAAAAGAAATTAGATGTCATTTTCATCTTTGAGCCGAAAATAATGAAAATATAATAGTGAAGAGTCATTTAAAGGTCATATTTGTGCAGTTTTGAATAGTTAAAGGTCATATTTGTGCATTGTCAAAGTTTAAGATCATATTTATGTATTATGCCCTTAGATTTTAAGCCGGACGCGCCCAATTTTGCGTGTTGAACACGCGTTTTGCCACGTAGGATTGGAGGTTATAGTTGTGCAGTTTTGAATAGTTAAAGGTTATATTTGTGCACTGTCAAAGTTTAAGATCAAAGTTATAATTTAGTGTCAAGTTTAGGATCATTTTTACGTATTAACTCATAACTTTTTAATCATACTTTAAAATTCGATTGATATATTTGCAACGGTGTAAGAAGAGCATGTTTATTTGGCTCTTCTTCAAACACACTAAGCATAGTACTAGAACTTTACAACAACAACAGACCCAGTGTTGTTTCACAAAGTGGGGTCTAAGAGATAAAGTATATACAGTCCATACTACTACCTTAGATGAACGACTATCTCAGATGAAGTAGAAAGGTTATTTTTGATAGAACCGGCTTGTTCTTAAAAAATATGAAGAATTATTTTTAGAGAAAATAGCCAAAAAAAAACTCCAACCTTTACCCCATATTTCAACTACACACTTATACTTTACGGGGAGTCTATGACCCGCCTGAACATTTTAAAAATGAAATTATTATACCCCTAAACACTTATGTGGCAAAGAGAGTGTATCTCACTCTCTCAGAGAGAGTGAGTAGTCCAAAAATCTTAAAAAAAGTATTTTTGCATATCTTTTTAATATAAAAGTATATATAGTTTACCAAAAAAAAAAAAAAACGTATAATATATATATATATATATATATTATTTTTATTTCATTTTATTTTCTTTCTTCTTCATCACCATCATCTCTCTCATAAAAAAGCTTCAACAACTCTTCAATGGCTATAGAACTATCTTCGTAAAAAGCAGCATTGAATGTCCATAAATTAAAGAAGTAAATATGACAACATTTATGCTTTTCGTTTATCTCTTGCAACGTATGCAATGAAACAATTAAAAGGATAGCCATAACGTATAGGGTATAGAACTACAATTAAAACAATCCACATTGTTTCCTTAGCTGTTGCTGCTGTCATTCTCTCCTTTTCAAGTTCCAAACAAGCAACACTTGCTCTCCGTCTTTTCATCTTTACCATTTTTCTCAATGACAAAACATCAAACACTTTGTATTCATCATTACACTCTTCTTCAAACTCTTCCTTCTCATCATCCAATTCCAATAAACCACCATTTTTTTCATCTTCTAAGTACGAATTCATCAACAACCCAGTCTTACAAGACTTCATTTTTTCACTCCATTTCCCATCAAAATCATTTTTGGAACAACATCCATTTCTCAATTCACTTGATTTGCCACAAAAATCACAAAGAAAACGGTTCCAACCCTTACAATACCAACTAAATTGCAAAATCCTCAATCCTAAACCAAACAACAACAACAACCGCAAAACTTTATACAATTGTCCAAACCGCCCAAACACCAAAAACCCAAATCCTAAATCTGCATTCAAACTCAAATACTTCAGGGATTCAACACAATTCATGAAAACAAAATCCAAAAATCTCTTATTGAATTCAAAAACTGAACACAAAATGAACAAGAAATATAAAAGACGAATAATCTACATGTGGTTCTCAATGTTTTATATGTGACTGTTCCAAAATACAAAAATTTAAGCAAAAAAAAAAAAACTAACAATGAATAATATTAATTTTTTAGTTTCTGAAAAGCGAAAATTGTTGATTTTTCATAGTATCCATTAGAGCTTCGCCGAGCGAAGCTCCGAGAGACAACCGTTGTCGGTCTAAGTTGTTGAAGAGTTGAGAAAAGTTAAAGAGAAGCTAGAGAAAAGTTAGAGAGAAGGATAAAAGGTATATTAGCTTATTAAAGATGTTGAGAAAGAGTATATATATATATATTAAAGAATAATAATTAATATTACGTGAAAATTATGTGGCATTACATGACAGGTGCGTGTTGCTCACTTTCCATTACACATCTGGATGTGAGTTTTCGGGGAATAATAATTCCATTTTTTAAATATTCAGGGGGGTCCATAAGTGTGTAGTTGAAATTTGGGGTAAAGGTCGGAGGAATTTCTTTTTTTTTATAATACAATCGGACCATTATATAGCAGTCATCCTTTATAAGGACATTTCACTATTAAGTCCAGGTAAAGCAGATAAAGAGCAACTCCTTCGTTACAAAATTGAACTATTCAAACTTCAAAGGCAGCATTTACGGATAAGTTCTAATGAAACAAAAGGGATCTGCTATAGACATCAACATCATATTGAAAAGCAAGACATAGGATTTCCATTTCGATTTCAGTAACCAATATCTGTTAGCAACGACGCGACAAGAGGGCAGGATACGACGGGTAACAAATATGCAAATGAAAAAAAAATTCTTGCATTAAGATTTGGCCAATGATACACCTCTAGAGCTTGTAAATAACTACCTTTTAGACAATAAATCATAGCAATACTAGTCCAGGATTCAACTCTCTTCTGTCAGACGTGTATAAAGGTAAGATTGGGTAGCCTCATTTGCCACGGCAATCTCAGCACATGGACTCATCAACATTCCCAGACACTCATTTGATGAGTAAGTATCCATGGCACAGTTAAATCTTTCTAGCGGAACGCATTTGGTACATGACTAGTTATCATCCCTACATTCGGGATTCTCCTTCAATATGACAAAGCCTTCAAGAATGGGCGAAAGTGGAATGTACCTGCATTTTAACAAGAATATTGAGTAGACGGGCAACAACAACAAATACAGCATATTCCCATGGGAGGGTAAATGTACGCAGTCCATACCGCTACCTCACATAACAGGTGAGATAGATAGGCTGTTTCCGATAAACCCTCGGCTCAAAATAAAACAATATTGAGTAGACGGGAAAGATGGAAAATTGTGTTTGTGATCCCTCAGTTAATGAGGTCCCAATTTTGTTACTCATGATATTCGATTGAGCATGATACCATTAATTGTTAATTTCTCAGCTCTACAGTTCTAATATTTGCCACAGAATAAAATAGCTTATATGAGGAAAATACAATAGCAAGACACCGGAAATTTCTATGTTGCTCGGACTCTTCAAAATGTTGACAGGCGCATGTCGGATCCTCCAAAATAAGTGTTTTTGAAGGATCCGAGACGGGCATGGCAACATTTTTGGAGAGTCCGAACAACTTAACCGAAAATAACATATTGCAGTTACATGTTTGTTGGATACAAATGTGAGTCCATTAGTGAAAGATCAAGTGTGTAGTTAGTTAAGATCAGATGTGCACAACAGTCAGAAATTAAACAGAAGGTGGGACTTTTCTCTCACACAAACTACACTAAATATAGTGAAGAAATGGATAGACAACCACGCAATACAAATAGCAAGTTTCAAAGGAGAAGTACAATACTTTTCTGTGGCGAGCTCAGCTCGATCCCCAGCAGCAAGGAGAACTGGGGTTGAGTGTGTCTGGAAACCTGTAATAGTCTTTGGTCGACCAGCCTGACCTGTAACATCAACAGCTTGGCCAACTCGAACCGGCACTGACAACGGTTTTAAGTTCTCATCCACAGTCATTAGCATCCTTGGCTACAAAGCAAACACATGAATAGTTGAAGAGAAAACAAAAACGGCTGATTGGGGACGGGGGCGTCTGCGCTAAAAAGAACAGAAGCCAAACCAACCAAAAGCCACCAAATAGGGCAAAAGGAGGGAGGGAAAGGCTAGTTCAAGAAACAGCAAACCTGCATCGCCAGTGTCAGAAAATAAAGCACATAGTGATATTTCCCCAAGATAATGGCCTTCATATCAAGACATATGTGCAGCACAGTAATAAGTCCAGCTAGTGCAGTCCTGGAACAGTTCAAAATTTAAAACAACGTATTGAGGGTTCCAAGTTCCAGAAGGAATCAAAAAGGGATAGCTCATCAAGCACCGGTACAATTATACATGTCAACTTACTGGGTAAGACTCATAAATTTCAACTCAAGAATGTACGTCTAGTAAGATTAGCCTTTAAGGGATTTGCATAATAGTTTGGATAAGAAAGCTTCTCTATAGAAGACTAAACTTACGGAGATAACAAAAATCGTTCCGAATGATATGGTGAGAGAGTCATCAAGCCCTTCCCTAGATGGACAAGACCTTGGGCGATCCGCAACTACAGAAGTGAGCAGATGCCAATGATTAGAGTAAGTGGGTGAGTAAACACAAGGATATGGACTTGTCACATGAGAATTAACTGAGAAACTATTTTATTTCTTACACAGAAAAGAAGGTTGGCTTCTTTGTAATGGTAACTGGACAGGTTACGAAGTATGCCAGCTATTCGAGCATTGTTTGTTCCAGCACCTATCAATCCCAAGGAAATGATAGCAGCCTGTATAATTTAGACAATTTTCAGATTCAACAATATTATAGCTGCACAAATAACTAGACTCATCCAAAATATCATTGCCACTTTTGTTACCATTGCGACTTCAGTGTCTGAATCATGACTAAGCCTGCTCAGAGTGTCCATGACATTAACCTGTCCAAGCCAGCCAGGGAAAAAATATGTTACCGAGAGATGAAGCAGAAGAATGACACAACTTGTCAATACAAGAGGTAAAACCAGAACATTAACACAATAAGAAGTGAGGGAAAGAAAAAGGCTGCAAAGAACCTACTGTATATCATACCTTTGGATTTGATATGCAGAGGAGACCAAGAGCCAACGGAACAGCTCTTCTGATATTTTGATCCCCATACTGCAAAAGATGTTCTAGTGAGCGTATTGTCATTTCAAGCCCCAATTCTTCAGACATTGCAACCATCGCAATACCAAGGACAGCTGCTCCCTGATAGCTTTCACCCTTTTCAAGATGTTGAGCACATTCACCAAGAAAGTGTTGGACCTACGGAAGAATAACAGTCAGCAATTGCAACTATTCAAACCGGAAGCGCTTAGAAATGAAAGGCGACGTAACTTCTACTACCTTAAGTACATTGCCAGTCCCAGCATAGGCACAAGAAAGGAGGGTCATATCACAATGCTTTCTGATCTTCTCATGGAAAGTCTTCGAAACTTCAGCTGTAGCCTCGACGCTTTCCTATAGGACATGACAGAGGGAGACCATATAAAATAGGAAGTTATGCAATCCAACAATGTTGAACAGATATGAATATCTCTGCTATATTAATATAATAAAAATGATAAATCTGCACCGGTATCAAAAACTGCAGTTAATTCACATTTTCTTCAATCTCTATAGAATCTAAGGCATTTAACTTCTTCGGTTACCTGCTTCCCAAGGTATAAAAGACCAAGGCCTAGAGGCAAGAGACGGGAAAGGGGATCTCCCAATTCTGACTCGATTCGTTCCATCAATGAAAATATGATTGCCTGGGCAATCTCTTCGTTACATGAACCCACATACACCAAGCCCAACGATATTGCAGCAAATGCAATTACATCAAGGGACGCCTTATTATCTCCAAGTATGGGAGTCAATATACTTCTGATCTGAAAAACGGCGTCAATGCAACATTGTAGATATCAGACTAATCTTACAGAGACCCAAAAAAACAAGGTAGAACTTAGTAAATTAAGGATGAACTAAAGGACAGAGCAGAAAGTTTATTCTTGTCTAATCAAAACGAAAAGAAGAAATAGGAACATTACCTGCTCATTCTGAGCACCTGCATAAGCAAGACCTAGACCCATTATAGCGCCTATTCTAATTGAAGGATCATCTTTGTCAACATATTCAGCAAGAAGTGCCAATGCCTGCACAGAGGATATGAAAATTCGTTGAGGGGAATGGTGCAGACATCAGATAAAACATTATATGAAAGCTCACCGGATCACAATCATTCTTGATGCCACAGTTTACAATCCCAACTCCTAATAGTGCACCAGCAATTACATGGGTGTCAGTACTATGGAAATATTTGTCAAGTTGTGCAAGCCCAGAATCAACATCCCAAAGCAGGATCATTCCCTAAATTCGGGAAAGAATAATCAGTAGCTGCAGAGAGGTAATCAACAAGGTAAGTCGAAAGAAATAGTAAAAATATATACCAAACTTGCTGCAGCACTAGCCTTCCCATGTTCTTTATTTTTGAAAAGCCAGCTTGCAGAGGAACCACCACTTGTTGCCTCTGATGGTACTGTCATCAACTTATCCTGCAGTAGAAAAGTACCAAGAGTTGTTTATGGATACAGATACATAACATGCTATACAAATTCAAACATATATCTATATGTGCAGTCCTGTCTATAAAAAATACAACTCGACTCATTTTACCTGGCCAAAACCAGCATTGACAAATGCATTGACGAAAGTAGCAGCCAAATTTTGTCTAGCCGAATCTACACTTGCCCCTGCACTAGCTCGGCCATCAAGCAAATGTGGCTAACAAATTGAAACAAGAACTGATTTAGTTGCAATTTACATAAAAGCTTTTGCTTTGTGATAATAAATAAAAACATAAGGGTGAATTTCTGCAAACAAAATGTTTTATTAAATGACAGCATCCAAAACAGATCTTTTATTCGAGCAGGCATTGTTCATCCTTCTTCTAATGGCCAACCAAGGTGCAAAAGAAACTGAGATAAGCTACTCCCAAGTTATTTAGAATATCAGAAAGGATGGGGAAAAAAGATGAAATAAAGGCAGAAGAATGCAAATTTTGATAAATGAGCCAATTCATTGATAATTATGGTTAGTAACCATAACTGGATGCTGGCCAAACAATGTAACAATGACATTAGATACTTCTCTTGCAGAACAAAAGCAGATATACAGGGACAGTAACATATGCCTCCAGGACAATGTCAGGCCAATCACTTCAAATAAGGAATATCGAACAGATGCAATGGTATATGCAAATCAAGCATGATAAGGAGAGGTGTTATGTAGAAGTGTAAACCTTGTATATGTCATCGGGGGTTTTGGCTTCCATAACCTCAATATCACGAGCAAGTGCAAGATACCCTTCACTTAATTTCACATTGTTAACAATTTCCTGCAATACTTCTCTCTCTTCATCACTCGCGCACAGCTCTTCATCAATATCAAATGTTTGACCCTGTGAATCAAAATCACAAATTTAGCATCTTGGATCTATAATTATCAATTAACATAACATTATGTTGAAAATACCTTAGTAGCCATACAGCTTGCAGGGAATATAGGGCAAAAAGATGTTACGGGGAAATAAAGAAATACTTGAGGGATGGTTCTTTTTTTTTAAATAAAGAAATAATGAAGTGACTGTTCAAGATCATTCTTTCATGAGTAGCTACTGATCGTTTCACCAGTAACAATCTCATAGAGTAGTGAAAAGGCACTGTTATAAAACCTGAGAGATCAAGAATCTGAATTAGAGATATACTTCGACCCAGAAAGAAATTAGGTTTTCTCTACTTGCTGGAATATTCTGACTAATATAAATAGCACACATTGGAGAACTTACATGGCGAGCAAGGATGTAACAGAATTGCCTCTTCATTAGATTATCATCACATGACGTAAAAACTTGCTTTATAGACTGCAAAAGAAGATGGAAACCGAGATAATTACAAGTACTCAGATTTCCGAATTTATAATATAAAACTCCACTAGTCTCTGACAAACATATTCTGGAGTATTGAAGAATCCAAAAGAATTAGCTAACCTGCATGTTGTCTAGGGCTAATGCAGTCACAAGTGCGAGAGGATACTCCTCAAACTTCATGTATATAGTGTATGCAATATCAAGTACCAACATGTCATCAGGCCCAGGAAGGTATCTGGGAGACAAAGAGACATGAGAGATAAAGCAGAGGTCGTAAGAAGAGAAAATAACAGAAAAAGACAAAAAGAAAGTATCATTCCTGCATTCAAAAAGGTATAAGCACTTTAGCTTGCCATCTACAACATGGTAGACAGCAACAAATTGAGCTTAGAGGGGCAAAAGAGTTTGAAACTATCAGCTGCTCAAGCAAGAGTGGCAAACGGCATTGACCAACAATCAGACAGCACAAAGTATTAAATGAAATTTTCACGTCCACAACACTATCTGTTCTCTAAATATTGTCTTCCAAAGGGTATAGGAAAGTATCTTATGTATATCAGAGGTCATAATTTTATTTTCAAACAGAACCAACCAATTATAATTATTACGAATCTGTGTGCTTTCCTCTGCTTTCCTCTGTTTTATATTACTTATGGGTGCCGTATTTATGTTATGTAATCTGTTTCTGTGCTTTACTATGTGTTTGTGTGGTATCTCGTGCCTTGAGCCGGGGGTCTATCGGAAACAGCCTTTCTACTTCACCAGAGGTAGAGGTATGGTCTGCGTACATCTTAACCCCCCCCCCCAGACCCCACTAGGTGGGAATACACTGGGTTTGTTGTTGTTGTTGTTGTTGGATATCATGCTCTGATCCCTGAATGAACTCGATTCCAATTGCAATACTCTCAGAAACTCCATAGATGCTCTAATATGAATAGGCCATTTTTGAGAAAACAAGTCGTCCCTAAGGTAAACAAGAAAGAAATATAAACTTAACACAGAAAACCGAGAAAGCTCGTGTAAGAGTTCCTTAATTTTTCAAGCTTAAATCTACAAATTTACTACCTCAACAATCTAACAACAGATAAGATCACGTATATTCGTTGTAAAGAATGGGCCTTGGGCCTAACTCAACCCCAAAAGCTAGCTCATGAGGGAGGATTGCCGAAGTCCAATAAAAGGAGACCAATTGCACATTCCTTTTCCGATGTGAGACTCTTCACACGCATGTTTAAGACGCTCACAAGGAGTATATACCCTCTCTTGGGGGTTTATTAACTTAGTAATAAATGAATACCGCTTGAGAAGCAAAATATCAGGATTTCTGATTTAAGCTGTTAGTCCCAACTCATAAGCTGATATCAACACCTTAGATAATGGTTTGACAAGAAACCACATATAAGGGAGAGGAATAAAAGAAGAGAGAAATGTATAGATTGGCAAACAAAAGCACCTCTACAGCTCCTGCTAATCAGAAATATCAAACGGATTCAGTTATTCAACAAGGGATGCCCACAAACATGTCCAGAGTCGACTTACTTAGCAAAACTGGTGAGATAAGAGCAAGTCCTTTTACAATTGCTGCTATCCACATGCTCCACCAAGAGATCAAGGTCTTCAACCTGGAATTATGCAAAGAGATTTCTCACTCATACACATACCACCAAATCAAGCATAGTATCAGGAAAGAAAGAGTACCTCGATTAAAAGATCCACGGCGTCAGGTTCGGCATTATGCTACATCACAAAATAAGATATCAATTTGAACATTCTAGAAAGAGTAAAGGGTAGATAAATACAGAGATATTTATGTATCTGTTCAGGAGTATGATGTATCGTAGCAACCTACTATACCCTGTCCTGCAACTTGTCAGAATTAAAAACAAGAAATTGAAAGTGATTATTGATACCTTCATGTTGAAAGAAACAATTTGTTGCACGAGCTCCATAAGATCGTCAATTGGGGCCTCTTCACTCTGAAAATAATGCATATAAAGAGAGCATAAGTGTATGCAAGCTAATGAAACTGATTTATGTCGGAATCATAGCATGATTTAAAAGTAAAAAGCATGTCTCAAGGCAGGAACTCTTTTCTCTTACCCAAACTCAATGGATTTTGGGCCAAGGCACAATGTTGAAGAAATATCTATCTTAAAGGAATTCTATATGCAAGCATTTGCTGCTAATGCAAACAGGATTTGTGAAAACACTAGATACAGTAGAAAGAAAAAATATACTCCCTACAATTCATTTTGTGTGATCATGATTGATTCGGCATGGAATTAAGATGTTAATTTGACTCATGAAAAATATAAGAGAAGATGGAGTTAAATACTGGTCGCAAACTAGCATCAAAGTTAATGTGTGAATAGAATAGTTTAATGAATTTAAATTCTCAAAGTTGTACAAAAATAAAATGGTGCCAAACATTTTGAAGCGGCCCAAAGTAGAAAGTCTCATACCCTCTCCGTTCACTTTTACTCGTCACTTTTAACATATAGAGAAAAGACAATTATTTTTTTCCATGTTTTACCCTTAGCATTAATTACTTATTCTCCAAATCATTTTCCAAGACCTAATATTAAACATCAATTAATAGGGGTAGTGTGGAAAAATAACCATATCAATCATTGATTTCTTAATGGGCATTGCCAAGTCCAAATCTGACAAGTAAAAATGAAAGGGGGGAGGTATAAATTAAATTGAATAGATACAGATGGAGTGGCATGTAATGCTGATCCGAAAACATATATATACACCAACCTGACGCTTTGCATACTCTTGTCCAATTTCTCCAGCCAAGTTCCTGTCACAAACAGTCGGCATTGAACAGCAACGTCCAAATGCAGGAGGAAATTGATTCTTTTTTTTTTTACAGATTACAGGCGAAAATGGACATGGCAGAAATCAAAAATGACAACACACACTCAAATACGCATCAAGTGACATGTAAAAAGTCTTAAATCTTACCGTTGCAAGTTGCAACCAACTACCATCAGTAATCCTTACTTTTTTTTTGATAAGTAAAAAGAAAAAGTTCATCTCCATTTACAGTCTGCAATATTATTGGTAGAGTCTACTAAATTTTTCAGGATAGCTGGAGTACAAAGAAATGATATCCTTACCTAACATATTCGTGTCCCCAGGAACCAATGTCTCCTTGAGATCCCAACAGTCTATACTTCAAGCTCTCCTGTAAGAACCAAGGAAAATTAACAATATCTATTATAGCTAATGAAGATACTTGAGCTTCACGCCAAAGAATTAATAGTATATCAACAGAATATATAGAACATACCCTTTCTCCTTCAGCAGACATTGTCAACGCCAGAACAGAGAGAATATCTGCCAGAAGTGTCTGCACAGTATAGTTACAACATGTAAATAAGTATATTCCAATTCCAGGTTAGAGAAATGCAGGATAGAAGTCAATGCCTTTAAATCAGAATCAGGCATTTTCTCATAAAATCCTTTTAGTGTTCCATAATGGGGACGCAAGAACTTCAGTGGTTTTGGAACCGATGTCATGGAGCTTGTTGCTGTACGTATTTCCTGCCTGAAAAAGAGAAAAGATGAATTAATGTTAACATCATCAACAACTTCCGGGATTCATGTCATTCTTCTTTCTTTTGACATATAAGATTCATGTCATTCTTCTTATAACATTAACCTTAATACACAAACTCAACAAATGGGCATTTTATTGCTGATATACCATGTTGACTATGCTTTTTTAGTAATGTTTAGTGATATGTTAAATCGATTATGCATTAACTTTTTTATTTTTAACATTGTTTTTGGTATTTTATGAATATGTTAACTATATTTAGAAAAGTCAAATTATCTTCTTAGTCCTCAGCTCAACTCAAACCTGTGAACAGTATTTTCCAAAATTCCACAACCAAATATGCATAGGTGTTAAGTAAACTTCACATCCTGAATTTTAAAACCGGCTCAAACATCCATTTGGTCATTGACTGCAAGTTCTAATCCATCAATGTTTTATACGGACTGTCAAATAAGTTCTAATTCAACAATGTTTTTATACAGATTTTTTAAAAAAAAAAATACTTCTTTACAATGGTGGTATCCACGGCAGCTTGAGCACACCTCAGCTATACCACAAATACTTGCTTCCTTCCACCAACAGAGGTCCAAGGATTAGGTAAATGGAATGAAATTACCTAGTTTTTAGTCTCTGCTAGAAATTGAACCTTAGTATACAATGTACCCACTAAGTCACACCCTTGGATGGGCCAATTCTTGCATTTATGATCATGTACTGATCATAGGTGCACTTGGCACATCTACTAGATATTCATAAGCAAAAAGAACAAGGGACCCTCACATAAGTTCTAATCATAGGGGTACTTGACAGATCTCTAAAAGATTCATAAACAAAAAGAACAAGGGACCCTTTCCACATGCGACACACTTGCAAATAAAGCTCTCACGAATATGATTGTGTACTGATGACTTGTGGGTTCTAATAATAGATGTACTTGGCACCATAAACAATAAGACTGAAGGACCCTCCTCCACCTGCTATTATCACTCTTTCAAAGGAAGTACACTAAAGAACTAAAAGGATGGCTTAACAGTCAGTTCACTCATTCATGAAAGATGATTACTGTCCCAAGAGTTTCTTCAAATATAACTAACATCTTCAAAACTTCTCACAGAATAATCCTGAGATTTCATGCTACAAAAAAGCTTCATAAACACACCTCTTAAGCCAATAAACACACTTAACTACATTTCATCACTCTGGTAGACGTGAAGAAAAAATTGGGTCACTGTCAACTATGCGCTCAAGTATACTAACTGAACAACAACAACAACAACAACAAACCCAGTGTATTCCCACCTAGTGGGGTTTGGGGGGTTAAGATGTACGCAGTCCCTACCTCTACCTCTACCTCTGATGAAGTAAAGGCTGTTTCCGATAGACCCCCGGCTCAAGGCACGAGATACCACACAAACACATAGTAAAGCACAGAAGCAGATTACATAACCTAAATACGGCACCCATAAGTAATATAAAACAGAGGAAAGCAGAGGAAAGCACACAGATTCGTAATAAAACATGGAACACGGAACACGGAATCATAACAAGAATAAAACCCCCACCAAGTAATTCCCTACACTAGCGACCCAAACTGGCCCTAATCCTCTGCCGTAATTCGCGTCCTCCAGACCTTCCTATCTAGGGTCATGTCCTCGGTGAGCTGTAACTGTTCCATGTCCCGCCTAATCACCTCACCCCAGTACTTCTTCGGCCTACCCCTACCCCGCCTAAAACCATCCAACGCTAGCCTCTCACACCTACGGACCGGGGCATCCATGCCCCTCCTCTTCACGTGTCCGAACCATCTCAATCGTGCTTCCCGCATCTTGCACTCCACTGAAGTCACACCACTGAAGTATACTAACTGAAATTTTAATAAAAACGAAAAGAGAGATAAAAACCTCATGCTCTCCAAGGCAACCTTCTGAAGCCCGGGATCTGCATCCTGAACTCTTTCCACATACAGTTCCAATTGCTGCTTCAATGCCAAATCTTCTTCGGACTAAACACAATATCATAAAACACAATAATAAATAAATAAGACACAAAGATACATAAGCTAAAGTGGTGCAAAGAGTGAGCTAATTGAAGTATTGGGTTTTGTTTTAACCAATTTTTCTTCTCCCTGATTCTATTAAACTAACATGCCTATCACAAAATAGAAATATTACTCCTCTGTTCTGAAAAGCATGTGGGATTGAGTAATTTTTGTCAAACATTGTACCTTAACTTTTCTTACAAGTGGCATTTGCACTATTCTCGTAGTTTCTTCATTCTTGTTCTCCTGTGTGTTTTTTTGCTTTGGTTATCGCATTATTTTGTTACCATCATTGTTCTACATTTCACATTATTCCGTTGTTGTTACTCCTCTCATTTCTATATTTCTTTTTCAAACTGCTTGAAATGCTTTATTTTAAGACGAGGGTCCATCATAAACCTATCCATCTCTACGAGTCAGGGGTAAGGTTTGCTTACATTCTACTCTCTTCACACTCCATTGGTGAGATTGCACTGATTTGTTATTGCTCTTATTTTAGTATTTCCTTTTTCAAACTGCTTGGAAAGGCTTTATTTTAAGCCGAGGATCTACAGAAAAGAACCTCTCTATCTCATAGAGATAGAGGTAAGGTCAGCTTACATTCTACTTTCCCCAAACCCCATTTGTGAGATTACATTGGGCATGTTGTTACTGCTCTTATTTCTATACTTACTGTTTACTTTTTGAAGATGATGTAGTTTTGATTGATGAGTCTCGTGGTGGAGTTAATGCTAAATTTGAGGTTTGGAGGCAAACCCTTGAGTCTAAAGGGTTTAGGTTGAATGGGTCCAAGACGAAATATTTGGAGTGTGAGTTCAATGAGGTTTCTCATGAGTCCGAAGTGGTTGTTAAGCTTGATACTCATTCCATCCATACGGAAGATAGTTTCAAGTATCTAGGGTCTATGATTCAGGGGAATGGGAAGATTGACGAAGATGTCACTCATTGGATTGGGGTAGGGTCGATGAAATGAAGGCTCACCTCCGGAATCTTGTGTGACAAAAAGATACCTCATAAACTTAAAGATAAGTTCTACATAGTGGTGGTTAGATCGGCTTTGTTGTATGGGGCAGAGTATTGGCCTGTCAAGGCCCACATCCAAAAGATGAAAATGCTTCGATGGATGTGTGGATGAGTGGGTGTACTAGGAAAGATAGGATTAGAAATGAGGTTATTCGAGATAAAGTAGGATTGGCTTCAGTGGAAGCCAAGATGAGGGACGCGAGATTGAGATGGTTCGAACATCTGATTAGAAGGGGAACGAATGCCTTCGTGCGAAGGTGTGAGAGGCTGGATAGGATTGATTCAAGCGAGGTCAAGGTAGACTAAAGAAATATTGGAGAGAGGTAATTAGATATGACATGGAGCAGCTTCGGCTTACCGAGGACATGACCCTAGATAGGAAGCTGTGGAAGATGCGGATTAGGGTAGAAGGCTAGTATTATTTCAGGATGTTGTATCATTTGTTGTATTATTTGATGAATCATATTTATGGTATTATTGGGTGTGTGTAATCTCTATTGTATCTTGTCCTTTTACTATTCCTTGTCTAGATTGTTTTATCTTGAGCCGGGGGTCTACCAGAAACAGCCTCTCTACCTCACCCCTGAGGTAATGGCATAGACCGTACACTTACACTCCGCAGAGACCACTTGGTGGGAATATACTAGGTATGTTGTTGTTTTTGTTGTACTTTTTCAAACTGATTGGAAATGCTTTATTTTAAGCCAGGAGCCTATCAGAAACAACCTCTCTATCTCTAAGAGGTTGGGTTAAGGTCTCCTTACATTCTACTCTCCATAGACCCCCCCCCCCCCATTGTAACTACTTCTCTTATTTTATATTTCCTTTTTCAAATTGCTTGGAAATGCTTTATTTTAAGACGAGGGTCTATCAAAAATAATCTCTCTATCTCTACGAGGTACAGATAAGGTCTGCTTACGTTCTACTCTCCTTATGCCCCACATGTGGTTCCTGCTCTTACTACTACATTTATGTTGTCAAACTGCTTGGAAATGTTATGTTTTAAGCCAAGATTCCATCCTCAATACTCTCTATATCTACGAGTTTAGGGGTACGATTTGCTTTCATTTTACTCTCTTCACACTCCATTTGTGGGATTACACTAATTATGTTGTTATTGCTCTTATTTCCTTTTCCAAATTGCTTGGAAAAGCTCTATTTTAAGATGAGGGTCTATCAGAAACAATCTCTCTATCTCTATCCCCAAACCCCACTTGTGATTACTACTATTATTTTTGTATTTCCTTTTTCAAACTACTTGAAAATGCTTAATTTTAACCCGAAAATGTATAAGAAACAACCTCACCTCTCTATCTTTATATCTCTATGAGGTACGGGTAAGATCTGGTTACATTTTACTCTGCCCAGACCCCACTTGTTATTACTAATCTTATTTCTGTATTTCCTTTTTCAAACTGTTTGGAAATACTTCATTTTAAGCCCAAGGGTCTATCTGAAACCTCTATACCTCTACGAGGTACGGATAAGGTGTGTTTACATTCTACTATCCCTATGTACCACTTGTACTACTGCTTTTATTTTTGTATTTTTGTCTTCAAGTTGCTTGGAAATGTTGTGTTACGCTAGGGGTCTATCAAAACAACCTATCCACCTCTACAAGGTACGGATAAGGTCTGCTTAAATTCTACGCTCCCTATGCCTCACTTGAGGTTACAGTTCTTATTTATGTATTTCCTTTTCAAACTGCTTGAAAATGTTTTATTTTAAGCCGAGAGTCTATACAAAAAAACCTCTCGACCCCTATGAAGTACGAGTAAGGTATGCTTACATTGTACTCTCCACAGATCTCATTTGTGTGATTACACTAGTATGTGGTTACTACTCTTATATTTGGATTTCCTTTTTCAAACTATTTGGAAATGTTATATCAGAAACAACCTCTTTACCTCTACTAGGTACGACTAAGGTTCGCTCACATTCTACTCTCCCCAACTTGTAAGATTATATTAAGAATATTATTGCTATACTATTCCTTAAACTTTTTGAAAACTAACACAGCTAAAACTAAGCATATAAACATTCCAAACTCACAAATATTGTATAACGAGACTATAAACAGTGTCCAAAATAAGACATCAAGTTTAATCCTTCTTATTTATTTAATAACATGGTGTCTGGCCCCGCTTGCACTCAGTACTAATCCTTCTTTTTCTTAATAACTGTAGTGTCCAAGTCAGCTTGCACACAGTACTAATTTTTTTTCAATAATTGTGGTGTCCAAGCCAGCTTGCACACACATATTACTAATCTTTTTTTCCCAATAACTATGGTGTCCGAGCCAGCTTGCACACACAATTACTAATCCTTTTTTTCAATAACCGTGATGTCCAAACCAGTTTGCACACAATGTTAATCTTTTTTTTTTGTAAACGTGGTGTCCAACCAGCTTGTGTGCAGTACTATCCTTTTTCTCGATAACCGTGATTTCCAGGCTAGCTAGCAAGCACTGCTAATCCTTTTTTTCCATGACATCCAAGCTAGCTAGCGCGCACTACTAATCCTTTTTTTTTAAATAACCGTAGTGTTCGAGCCAACTTGAGTTCATTACTAACTAGCAATCCTTTTTTTAAATAACCATAGTGTCTGAGCCAACTTGCATGTAGTATTAACTAGTAATCTTCTTTTTTCAATAAACATAGTGTTCGAGCCAGCTTGCGTGCAGTACTAACTACTAATCTTTTTTTTTTAACCGTAGTGTCCAGGCCACTTTGCGTGCATTTATAACCACCAATATTCTTCTTTTAAATAAGAGTAGTGTCTGAGCCAGATTGCGTACAATACTACCTACTAATCTTCTTTTTTCAAATAATCGTAGTGTCCGAGCCAGCTAGCATACTAACTACTAATCCTTTTTTTCTAATACACTAATCTTATTTTTTTAATAATTGCAGTGTCCGAGCTAGCTTGCATACAGTACTAACTACTAATCTTTTTTTCTAATAACCAGAGTGTTCGAGCCAGCTTGCGTGCAGTACTAACTAGTCATCCTCTTTTCTTCTAAAAATTGTAGGGTCCGAGCTAGCTTGCGTGCAGTACTAACTAGTAATCTTCTATTTTTTAATAACCATAGTGTCTGAGCCAGCTTGCGTGCATTTCTAACAATTAATCCTTTTTTAAAAAAAAACCGTAGTGTCCAAGCCAGTTTGCGTGCATTACTAACAAGTAATCCTTTTTTTAATTAACCATAGCATTCGAACCAGCTTGCATACAATACTAACTACTAATCTTCTCTTTTTCATAACTGTAGTGTCTGAGCCAGCTTGCGGCAGTACTAACTACTAATCCTTTTTTTCCATGATATCCAGGCTAGCTAGCATGAACTACTAATCCATTTTTTGAAAATAACCGCAGTGTCCAAGCTAGCTTGCGTGCATTACAAACAAGTAATCCTTTTTTAAAATAACCGTAGTGTTCAAGCCAGTTTGTGTGCAGTACTAACGACTAATCTTCTTTTCTATTATAACCATAGTGTCCGAGCCAGCTTGCGTGCAATACCAATTACTAATTCTAATAGCCCTAGTGTCTGAACAAGCTTACGTGCAGTGCTAAATACTAATCCTCTTTCTTTAAATAACCATAATGTCCGAGCCAGCTTGCATACAGTACTAACTACTAATCTTCTTGTTTTAATAACTGTAGTATCCGAGCCAGCTTGCATTCAGCACTAACTACTAATCCTCTTTTTCAAATAACCATGGTGTTTGAGCCAGCTTGCGTGCAATAGTAACTACTAACCTTCTTTTTTCTAATAACTTTATTGTCCGAGCCAGATTGCATGCAGTACCAACTACTAATCTTCTTTTTTTAAAAACCGTAGTGTCCGAGCCAGCTTGTATGCAGTACTAACAACTAATCTTCTTTTTTTAATAACTGTAGTATCCGAGCCAGCTTGCATTCAGCACTAACTACTAATCCTTTTTTTCAAATAACCGTAGTGTCCAAGCCAGCTTGCGTACAGTACTAACTACTAATCTTCTTTTTTCTAATAACTACATTGTCCGAGCCAGCTTACGTGCAGTACCAACTACTAATCTTCTTTTTTAAATAACCATAGTGTCCGAGTCAGCTTGCATGCAGTACTAACTACTAATCTTCTTTTTTAAACCGTAGTGTCCGAGCCAACTTGTGTACAATACTAAGTACTAACTACTAATTGATTTTCAAATAATGTAAAATAAATAAATTATAGGTTTGATAGTGATTGAGATACTTACTAGATCTTCGTCTTTCTTATCGTCCTTCTTCTTTGGATCTTTGGACGGAACTTTCACCGTCGATTCTTCTCCGGCGGGTTTTCCGGCGCCGGTTCCGGTACTTTTCGGATCCGGAGTTTTTGACATTTTCGCTAAAACCCTAACGGAGAAATTTGACAAGAGAAATGGATTTTTATGTAAAAAGAATGAGAGTGAAGTAAATGAGCAACAAAAAGGCAAACTTTTGTGTTAAGCCTATATATATACTCCTTCAAGAACGAAGAATAAAGGTTTTCTTTTTCACCAAGCAAATGCTTTTTTATTTTTTGGGGGGGTTTGGTGCGCCGAGGGGGGGGGGGGGGCCTTAGTTTTATGTTTTGTTATTAAGCCTATGGCGATAAGAATTTTTTATTTATTCCGAAAAAATATTTTATTTTAGTAAAAAAAATAAAAATAGTGGCGTTTGGCCATAAAAATTATTTTACTTTGATGAAAATTATTTTTGGAAAAATGAAAAAAAGTAAAATTTATTTTCACTTTTTTTTCCTCATATTTCTCTTACAAATTTTCAAAAATAACTCCAATTTATATTAATGGTCAAACATAACACCAACTTCAACTTCAATTTCAAATTTGAAAAATTATTATTTCATGACCAAACAGGGTATAATAAAAATGTGCAACAAGCTAGATTCACTATTTACTCTTTTTGGTCGATATATATAAAGGAAATTCATTTATATCTTCTTAAGTCAAAATGACACAATAGGGTCTATTACGAGTGTTTTAAAATGTATAAGGCCTACTTTGAATGTTTAAGTGAAAAGTAATTTCAACTTTAAAGGGTTGTTAATATCCCGCACGATATAAATAGATTATACATTGGCTAAATGTAGACATAATACATAAACATGCTCTTTAACTTGACCTTAAACACATTCATGACCTTCAACTTCGGGTGTTTACAAGTAAATACTTAAACTTGTATAAAGTTGAACAAGTAGACATACACATTCTATATGATACACGTAGGATGCCATGTAGGATACAAATTTACCACGCAGGACGCTACATAAGACTTATGTGTCTACTTATAGTCCAGGGGGAATAGGTCATGGGCCTGAATTGGGCTGAATAACTAGGCCCATGATAGTCCATTTACAATTTGTAGATCTGTTATGGTCTAAAGAAGTGTAAGCTTTAAATTGGGCTAATTTTTAGGCCCAATTGTATCTCTACATGATCAATTTAGTTTGCCAACTTAATTTTACGAATGATCACTTAATTTTGGAGTAATTTTACGAATGATTATTTTATTATTGGAGTAACTGCTAAAGTTGTTGTCACGTGATCAGGAGGTCACGGGTTCAAGCCTTGGAAACAGTCTCTGGCAGAAATGCAAGGTAAGGCTACGTACAACACACCCTTGTGGTGGCGCCCTTCCCGGACACCGCGCATAGCGGTTGCTTTAGTGCACCGAACTGTTTTTTTTTAATAAATTATACTAAATTATTTTTAAATAAAGATTATCCGACCTTTGTCTAATAAATAATCAATTGAAATCTTACTTGATATAAAGTGACATGAGAAACGCATATAATCTTTGGTTTATAGATTGCCAATAATAATAATTAATTTTGGTATATATGTACTATATCTAGTTTTTTTTCCTTTTTAGTTAGTTTTTAAAAAAATGATGCTTTACCGTTTTAGCAATTCTTTAATTTTAATTTTTTCACATGACATATTTAAGATCATAAGATTAAAGTATATTTTGATGCATTTAACATATTTTTCATTTAAAACTACAAAAAGCAAAAATCTTCTTTATTTTTTTAAACTTCATGTCAAGTCAAAACTAGTCGATCAGTTTGAAACGAAGGAAATACCTCTTTCCTTTCATTTTATGTATCTTAATTTAATCGAACATGAAATTTTTAAAAAATCAAATAAAACTAGAGTTAAGATTTGAAAGTTATAATTCTATATGTGTGCTAGTAATTAAGTTCTTAATACATATACAAGATTTGAAATTAAGTTCGCACTGGATTCGATCAAACATATATCAGCCTCTAGCTTCGTCACTAAGTATATGAGGATTTTTTTGTAGCCTTAGCAAAAAATGATACTCGAGGATGTACCAAAATGTCTTTGAACTGATGGACTTAAAATGTCATGCAGCGATAAGCAAAATCAAGTTCCCATTGATTTATAGGTGATGAGATAAAAGCCCGACCAAGACCTACGCTACAGTAAGAAAAATAAATAGGTTAAGGTTATGAAGTTATTTGCTATACTATACGAATGGAAAAGCGTCCATAGGAGCGACGTTAGCCATAACAAAATTCCATCTTTGCTTAGCTTTTTGTCACTTATGTCAAAGAAAAGTTTAAAACTCTATCGAGAATGAAGAGGGGTGAATTATAGAAAGTAACATTCTTCCTGAATACTAACGGGTCGTTTGGTAGGAGGGATAAGAATAACTAATTTTGAAATTAATTCAGAAGAGGAGCTTATCCTATATTTGATTAGGACAAAATGCATGGAATAACTCATTCGGGAATTAATCAACCCGGAATTGTAGTGGTTTTCTTATCACTCCTTGAGGGTGGACTAGCTAATCCCGAAATTAATAATCCCGAAACAACTTGTTTCTAACCAAACGACCCCTAATGAACATGTAAATTAAAATAGAGGGAACAATCGCTCGTGTATCTCACTTTAATGAGTTCAAACGTTACACTAAATAGGATATTCGTTTAAATAATAAACATGAATACAATAATTAAATTTAATATCTTTTGAGTATGTAAAGATGAGAAATATATTTATTAAACTAACCTTTACAAAAAATATTTCTAAAAGCCGATCGACATTCATCTACCACATGTAAACTGCAATAAAACAATCTAATGATAGAGACATCAAAACAATACAATTAAATCTAATCTTTACATTCAAAAATTTCCTCAAAGCCGTTCGACACTCATTTACCACCTGTAAACTATAATAAAATAATACGATAATAGCTATATCAAAATAGTACGACTAACAGTGAAGAATTAACCTAGACCTGCAACCGAATCAAATTAGATGAACATCAGTTATATTTTCCAAATAGGCAAAGAAAAAAAAATAACCTTAATTGATCAAAGTATAACCACAAAATAAAAAAATCGAGAGAACATTAAATTGACAAAATACTCCATAAGAACATACATAATTCAATAAATATAAATATTAACATGGCATACTTAATTACAACAATGTCAAGATACATATAAGTAAGCATCAACCTCAACTTTCATGACAAAGCAAAAACAAAAGAACATAAATAAATGTGAAATAGACCATACAAATATTGAAAATTATATTAATTAACTTGGGAAAAAAAAAAAGTAATAAAGATGCAAATTGAATCCAAATTTCAATTGTTGGACGAATTTATCTTTACCATATATAACAATTCATAGAATAATTTCATAAGGAAAAAAAAAAAGACTTACTTACAAATTCAAGAGGTATATATCTTACATATTATGTATATTTATAGAAGTATTTCTTTGATATAGTCCTATTTTAGGAGTATTTTTCTAGTTGAACAGTGAAAAAAATATTAATTAATTCTCCTTCCATATATATTAGGAGTCACATATATTTTAGGAGGTTTAGTTAATATAATAAAAAATAATTAAATACTATAATAAATTTTAAAAAATAGTGAAAAGACAGTTTTATTTAAAAAAGAGTCTGTTAATAAAGGATAAAAAGTTCAAATCACTTTTCTATGGGTCTTCACACTTTTAATATATTATTATTATTATTATTATTATTATTATTATTATTATTATTATTATTATTATTATTATTATTATTATTATGATATAGGTTATAGATTATAGATATAGATATAGATTATAGATTATAAATTATAGATATATAACTAATTTATATCATAGATGAAGTCAGAATTTTCACTAAAAAAATTTTAATATAAAAAAAAAAACGCAAAATAAAAAAAAAAAAAAAACTCAACATCTACTATAAAAAACAAATTTGACACTACTATATGTAAGATATAATTTTTTTGCCCTAGCTCTTTCTCTTTGGCGATATTAGGAGCTTACTTGTATCTATCATTTCCTTTCTATCCATATATCTATGATACTTATCGTTGGTGGGAGGTGGGAGGTGGGAGGTGGGAGGTATCTCGTGAAATTAATCAAGGTGCATTCAAATTGACCCAAATATCATAATTATACATACATACATATATATATATATATATATATATATATATATATATATATAAAAGGACAGTCCTGTGCACTAAAGCTTCCGTTATGCGCAGGATTGTATCATACGTAGTCTTACCTTGTATTTCTGCGAAGGCTTTTTTCAAGGCTTGAATTCATGACCTTATGGTCACATAACAACAACTTTACCGGTTACTTCATGCTTATTCATCACACCAAAAACTAGTTTGTTCTATCATTTTCAATCAGATCCCTTTTATTTACCATGTGCATTGTCAGTTGAGGTGTTTATATTTCGATTTGAGTTGATTTTTCTTTAAAAGAAAATTAAATTAATTTTTTAAATGTTGAAAACAAATCAATTAAGTAAATCATTCTCTGTTTTAATTTTTGTCAGTTTATTCAGTTTTTCGAGAATATATTTCTAAATACATATTAGGTTAACTATAATAACACTATCAAGTTGTGTATGTTGTGGTGCAATGGTGGGACTGCTTCATTCTTAATTGGAGGTCTCGAGTTCGAACCTTGGGTATGGAGAAAATTCTGTTTGGAGCGCCACCCCCTTAATGGGTCCTACAACGCGCAATCTGGATTAGTCGATCCTCCAACGAAGGCACCAAACACCGAATGAGAACAAACAAAAAAAGTTATGTATGTTGCTCCATTCAAAAAAAGTATGCATATATTGTCCGGTTTAACTAATCTTGAGTGAAACTCATTCATGTATTTATTTGTTTGATATAAATACTTAATACGGATAAATTTCATGTTTTGAGCCTGGAGATGAAAAAAATCATGGCAGAAAGCAAGGGCGGAGGGAGGGTATTAATTATGGGTTTTGACTTTTGATAAATCCAGTAACTTTTGTTTAGTCGTTGGATTCATCTTAGGAAATCTATTAAATATGTACAAAGATTTAATTGAGGACTAAAGGACTATGACAACTATGAATTCGGTGATAAGTTCAAATATATAAACTTTAAATTATGATTTCGCCTGTAGTACAAAGTATTTTTCTTTTAATGAACCTTACACAGCTCGAATATTTGAGATTAATCGAGATCCTAAACAGGTATAAGACCTCACACCAAAACAAAAAAAGCTTGCAATAAGCTCGTGTCATTATTTGGTTATCAAATTGATGACAAAATAGTGACAAATATTAAATATGTACAAATATTTAATTGAAAACTCAGTGACTATGACAACTATGAGTTCAGTGATAAGTTCAGAATACACCAACTCTAAATTATGATTTCGCCTTTAGTAGAAAATGTTTTTCCTTTTAATGAATCTTATATAATTTGAATATTTGAGATTAATCGAGATCCTAAACAAGTACCAGACCTCTCACCAAAATAAAAAAAATTGCAATAAATTAGCCCTCCCCATTATTAGATCTCAATTTGATGACAAAATAGTGACAAAAAATTGAATAGCTAATATAGTACTCCATACATGTGCAACCCCCTTGTTAAGTTCAGTCATTTTTTTAGGTTTTCCCACAATATTTATATTAGGACTCGACTAAATCTAGATTTGTATAAAAAAGTCTCACACTGAGTGATAATGCGTTCCCTAACAAAAGCGATTTCATATCAGAGAAATACAAACTCAAACTCGAGACGTATGATTCGACTAAATTTAGATTCGTATAGAAAAGTCTCACATTGAGGGGTAATACGTTCCCTAACGTACAACAGCTATATATTTCATACCGGGGAAACACAAACTCGAATTCGAGACGTATGACTTGACTAAATTTAGATTCGTACAGAAAAGTCTCAGATTGAATGGTAATATATTCCCTACAAAAGCGATTTCATACCAGGAAAATACGAACTCGAACTCAAAATATTTAATTAAGGATAACATATAAGTACTTAACCTCTCCACCACAACCATTCAGTCAAGTTGAATCATTGTTCTTGCCAACATGACGCAATAACAAAAGAGTACATGCAACAAACCTAAGAAATTACTAATACTAAATGACCAATGAATATATGACATTTTTTTTCATGTAGATGATTTTGAGTTCATATCCATATACATCGTTCGGTTCGAAATCAAGAGAGCGTCATGCGGAAGTTTATAGTTTGCAAATTATGGAGACAATAATTCAAATGACAGAAAATTAAACTAAAATACATAATTATTTATGATTTGACCAATTGACGTACATATAAAATCTAATATTAAAAAGCATAAAAACTAACTAGAGATAAAATCTCCTCCTAAATAAAGAAACCCTTTTCACCAAGAAAAGTAATCCTAGTTCTAATAGAAAATCAGATAAAATAGAAAATCAGGATAAATCCTAACAACTTAAAGTGCAAGAAATGTCGTCGAATTTTAAAATTTTCTTCAAGAAAAACACCCAAAAAATATTTCATCACCTTGAAATTATTATTTTTATAAAATCAAGTTGGAGGTATTTTTGTAATCCCTTGACATTGTAATTCATTCAACACACTATCAATTGATGGAGGTTTCAATCCTATAGGAAGTGGCGTTTGTGGCTTTGATAAAACATCTTCAATTGCTGCATCTATGCTCTCTTTTGTCTGTGTAACAAATATCAAGATAATATGTCAGTAAAATTTCATCCTATATATAAGGTTCATTTTTTTTGTTTGAGTAAAGCATCTAGTACATCTCTGAATTATGATCAAATTTGCTATGATACATTCCAACTTCACGGTCCTATTAACCCCTCCCCCCTCCAAACTAAATTTTAGCATATTTTTATCAATCTTTTTAGCTGACGTGATACCTTTTATCAACCTCTTTAGCTGATGTGACATCTTTGATGTGAGCCTCATTTTATGTAATAAAGATACCACATCAGCACAAAAGGGTGACAAAAATATGTTAAATTTGAGCTCAGGGGGTAATAGGATCCTTGTGATGTTGGAGTGTGTCGTAGCAACTTTGGTCATAGTTCGACGGAGTACTGGATTATTTGTCTTTTTTTTTTTTTAAATGTTTATATAGTAGATGATGAACTCTGTTGGTGTAAAATTTGGCTTAAGCCACTAGGTCGATAAATTTAGAAAACAAGGAAAGACTTTTAAAACTTATAATAAATATTAAAAAAAAAAAATCATATCAGGAGCAGAGCTAGAAGTCTGAAGATAATTGTTCGATCAAATTTAATAGCATTTGCTTAAATAATGTATTTGTATCAAAAAAAAATTCATTAAATGCACACAAATATTAAATTTAGAACGTAGGGTGTATTCAATTTGTTAAAAATTTTCATGTTTGATTTGTCAAAATTTTTGAAAGACACTTTCTCTGAAAAAATAAGTTATTTAAAAAAGAAAAAAATAACTTCTCTAGTAAAAGTATGAAAAACAAGTTTTCCAAGTGACATTGTATATTCTTTATGATAAATATTTTTGCTTACATAACAAACATAAGAAAATAAGTAAAATTCACTTATGTTAGTAGAAAATATTTTTCAAACTAACATGTTCTTTTAAACCAAACAATCTTAATTATTAAGACTTAAAATCGTCATTTAATTTTAAAATTTAAAATCCTAACTCTATATTTAAATATAGATATTCTTATAGCAATAAATCATATACTAATACTCTCTCAGTTTCAAAAAGAATGATCTGCTTTTATTTTTAGTTCGTTTCAAAAAATAACTTTTTTTTTTTTTGACAATACTTTAGTTTCTATTTTTCACATGGCATATTTAGGATCATAAGATTAAAGAGTATTTTGATATATTTAATGTAACTTTAATTTAAGGTCATAAAATTTAAAAATATTCTTTATTTTCTTAAATTTTGTTTCAAGTCAATGTAGGTAGGGGAAATAATTATAATTGTTGAGAGACAAAAAAGGCTCACAGGATGCAAATGTGGAGTTTGTCCTGATGCAAAGGGTGGTGGAACGCCAGGGACCATAAGAGCTGCTGCAAATCTCTGCAAAGGCGAGTCACGTGGTTGTAAGGGGTTCATATTTAGCAAAATATTATAGTATCAAATATTTAAAATTAAACTTATTATTTTATTTATATATAATAAAATTTGATGAGATAAGTATTCAATAATTTTTTGAATTATGATCAAAGTTGATATGACACACTTCAACTTTAGAGGGTCCTATTACTCTCTTAAACTCAATTTTAACGTATTTCTGTCACTCTTTTGTGCAGACGTGATATTTTTCTTATATAAAATGGAGTCCACATTAAAGTTGTCATGTCAGTTAAAAAGGTTGACAAAAAGTATCACGTCAACTAAAGGATGATAAAAATACGCTAAAATTTAGTTTAGGGGTAATAGGATCCCCGTAAAGTTAAAGTGTGTCATAACAAATTTGGTCATAGTTCAAAGGGGTACTAAATGCTTTACTCAAATTTGATTTTCTTAATTTCTTTGCTTATCGCTAATAGATTAAAATTTTAAACTTGAGCTCTAAATTACTTGGTCAAACACCTCCTAAATATCAGTGTTTTAAAAGGTAGTTTTGAGGCTCGCTTTGGAAGCAAAGCACTGGCAAAACACCTCGAGGCATAGGTAAAAGGCTTAATTTTATGAGACTTATACCTTAAGCGTCTGATTCTACACCCTAAGCACGCCAAACCGTCAATGCTTGGGGCTCGCTAACAAAACTTAGGAAAAATAGGTGTCTATATTTATGATGTTATTTTACTACATTATAAATTAAAAAATAAGTTTCATAAGGCTTACGCCTCATTGCTTTGAAACCTATGTTAAATAAAACGCTTTAACTTACGCCCCCGCTCTTTAAAACACTGCTAAATACTAGTACGAGACTGAAACAATAAAACTTAGAAAAAGTAGCTACCGTTGGTGAAGGAAAGCAAGGAGTGCCTGGTGCAAGAGAATTTGGTACCTGCAACAAATATTTCAATTTATGTAACGATATTTGATTGAGCATCATAAATTTTAATAAATAACTCTTTTTAAAACTTGTATTCTAAAATATATATATATATATATATATATATATATATATATAT
>NC_061120.1:5014741-5167270 GCF_002878395.1 Capsicum annuum | reverse complement strand
AACGATATAAATATATTTGTTTGGAACCCTAAGAGAAGCTTGATGTGACGAACTCGATTGATTAACAAGAGAATCAATCCTTGAGTACCACTCACAGGGAAAATCATTTGTTACACTAACTTAACCACCACACAAATATTATATCATATTTAGATCATAAGAAATTCAAAATAATATAATCGTATAAATGTTAAATATGTTATATAATCATAAATTTTCAAGATTTTCATTTTTTTTAAGGGAAAAGGGTCAGAAATATACCTAAATTTTGACGAAATTTATTGTAACACGCCTCAACTTTACGGGAATCCTATGACCCCCTCGACTATTTATTACGTATTTTTGTGGCATATACCTGTCCAACTGGACCACTTCAAACCCTCACATGCTCAGTGTATGAGTATTCACATAGTGGTCCAGTTAGGCAAATATATGACACAGAAGTACGATAATAAATAGTCGAGGTGAATCATAGAATTCCCGCAAAATTTAAGCGTGTTATAACAAATTTTATTTTCAAACTTTTTTCTCCTTTTTAACTTAAAACTTTGTGTCCAGTCATACGATAAGATAAGAAGAAAACAAAATAATAAAGAATATATATATAAAAGGAACTCACTCCTTGATAATGTGGATGCCAAAAAGAATTATTTACATATGGATGCCCCCAAACATGTAAGGGTCTAATATGATGAGCCATGGGTGGAAAACCCATGGTTGGTGGTGCAGACCATGGGTTCATTATAACTCTCTTCCCTCCGCCTCCGATCGCAATGGCTCCATCATACATTTGCTTCCTTTGGGTCCAGCTTGCTGCCTCAGCTTCCCTTGCTAATAAATGTTTTCGATGAGCTCGATATTTCTGCATATGTGTAATAATAATAAGAATTTGAGTTACATGCATAAAAAATATAAACAAATTTAATATCATCATAACTTTTTTCAAGTTACTATATCATGCTTATTGAGGAAATTTACTTATTATTATATGTGAACAGAATCTAATAATATATATATATAAAAAAACACTTATCTCATATAACAATAAGATTTAAAAAGATACTCCCTCCTTTCAATATAATCAAAAGAATGTAAGTATGAAAACTTTCTAGGTTTAATTAGATAAAGCTAATTTTTTTTTTTAAAACAGATTAAAACTAAAATATAAAATTTTAAATGAAGAGAGTTATTATATTAATCAAATCTAATTGAACTAGAGTAATTACAAAAAAATAATACTGTAACATTCTAGCATTGTATGATCTATTTTTGGAGATAGTTTTCTTATTAGTTTCATAATTCTCTTTTTTTCATCTGGTGTTCGACATAGACATCAAAAATAAATTAAACTAAATTTAATTGAACTAGAATACTTTTGAAAAAACAATACTGTGACATGCTAGCATTGTAGTGTCTATTTCTAGTTAAAAGGCAGTGGTCCTAATAATTTATTTTTTTCATTTTAAGATATTCAAATTCGAAATCTCTCATTGATTCATAAGAGTTTCCTTCAGAAGATGCAAATTTGAACTAGGTCCTAATTGTTCATTTTTTCGTTCACACATGTTTCTATTATGAGCAAATTTTCAGGCAAGAAATTATCTTTTCTCTTTAAAGAAAATACTAAATTAGTATTCTTGCCTTTCTCATATATGGAAAATGACAACCTAAAAGGTATTGAAACTCAAGAAAATACGTATAATTGTTTAATATTTTTTTAGTTCTTCCCTCGATATAAGTATTATTTTTTAAATATAATTTTTTTTTATTTCTTCGCTCGATGTTCGATAGTTGTATTGGAGACTAAATAAGCATTTGACTATGAGAATTTCATCACTTTTATCTGATTTTCTTTTTTCATTTTAATGAAAAAAGTGGGAAAAAATTGGATTCTTCCAATCGAAATTCTCACATTATATCGGAGAGAATGCTCGCTATAAGATAACTCCATATACAAGATTTAAACTCAAGATTTCTGATTAAGGATGATTATATAAATATTTCTTCACATCATTACTTTTTGGTTCTCTGTCTGATGTGCGGTACCTGTTTCACGCTAATCGGAAACTTTCACATCTAGGAGAGCACTTCCTAATAAGATACTAATTTCACATTCAAAACTCGAACTCAAAATCTCTAATTAAGAATGACTGAGTTTTTTTCGAAGAAAATTTACTTGAAGATGGCTGGCAATGTTATGTCTAGTGAGACCATCAGTAGCCATAAGCTCTAAAAGTCTTGATGGAACTGCTTTATCCACACCTAATTTCTCTACTGCTTTTACAAATCTCCTGTGCAGCTCTGGAGTCCAATCAACCTTAACAACAACAACGTCTTATTCAGAGTAATCTCATAAATAAAATATATGAAAATATATACGTAAATCTATTTTTGATAGATTCTCGAATTAAATAAAGCATAATAAATCAAGTATGGAAAATATAATAATGTAATGTCTCAGCCATGTTGAACAAAATTGGGAAGAGAGACAATATGAACAACAACAACATACTTCAAGAAATTAAACTTTCATTTGGGAAAAAAGGTCAATTACCCACAATATTTTTATTAAAAATTTATTACATTATCCATATAAATAACTTAAATTCTTCATAGAAATTGACTATAACTAGCTAGTGATCTTTAGTTTCATGGATTACATGCATGATAAAAGTTTTTTTTTATACTATCAGGTCATTCAAAGAATATCGACATCATGTAAATCATTATTCTTTGCTACAACAGATAATCAAGTCAGTCAAAAGATATCGATCAACAAGTAATATAATCTAACCTCTTTAACACGTGACATTTGTAATCTTAAAAGTGAGACAAACTACTAATTGCTAAAACATACAAAGGTTATATAATGATGCAAAATTTCATTACGCTATAATGTATATAACTTAAACTCTTACAGAAAAACCTAAATTCCGAAGCATGGAGATGATATTTTTGAATTATCTTTTTTTTTTTCAAAAATAATAATAATATAACAAAAAAAAAATTACCTTCACTTTTTTCTTCCCTTCAGGATTCTTGATTTGGCTTGACGATTTCTTGGATTTATCATTTTCCTTTGACTTTGTTTTCACATTTAGATTAGTAGTTGTATTATTCTTGCTAATATCAAATTCATCAAGGATTTTCAAATTTTGCAGCAAATCTCCATCGTTGATTCCCTCAAAAAAGTCATCAAAATCAATGGTGTCGATTAAATTCCCATCAGGAAAATCTTGAAATAAATCATAATTTCCCCTTTCATTTTTGTAGCTCAATGGTGTAGATACAACAAGCATCATCCCAATATACTACAAGTAATTAATTAAATACGAAGGATTAGTAATCTTAAATATAAAATAGATTACAACAGATAATCAGGTCACTCAAAAGAATATCGGTAGATAAGCCTCCTTTTAAAATGTGAAATTGTAATATAATTTTGAAAATAAGAAGGATTATCTGTTGTGTAATCAAGTCACTCAAAGAATATCATTAGTTAAGCGAATGTCCTTAATTAAAGTAGGAAAAAAGGTTTGAAATATATTTGAACTTTGACAAAATTTACTACAACACGTCTCAACTTTGCAGTGGTCCCCAGACCCCCTTAGACCATTTATAACCGTATTTCTGTGACATATATTTGTCAGTTGGACCACTGCATGACTACACGCACACTGAGTGCGTGAGAATCTGAAATGATCCAGCTTATAAGCAAATATATGTCATAGAAATACAGTAATAATTGGTGTAGAGGGGTCATAGGATCGCCACAAAGTTGAGGCTGTTATAGCAAATTTTTCGCCAAAGTTCAAGTATATTTCAGACTTTTTCCCATTAAAGTATGAGACTAAAATCTTAAAAAGAAGAAGGATTACCTATTATGAAAAGTTATCAACAAAACTTGGTAATCTTGAAAATTAGATAATTTACCTGCTACAACAGATAATGAACTCACTCTCAAAGATATCAATGGGTAAGAGCCTCTTTAAAGTTTGAAACTTGATAATATTGATAACAAGACAGATTATCTGCTACAATTATTAAAATGTGAGATTTATAATCTTCAAATGAACAACAATTCTTTCACCCCCATCTTATGTTGTGTGAGTATGTAAAACAACAATATAGAATTGAAGTTTTGGATTGGAACTTATACGTAGAATAATTTTGTTTTTTGTGGGTTGTATTAAAACTATTTCTTGTTTCATTTTTGTTGTTGGAATAATGTAAGTTATAAGGGAAGTTTGGAGGGTCTAAAGATTTAATTTCCACCACAACTTGTATATAAGGTGTGTGTGTGATTTGTGTTTTCTTTTGTCTTTGTTTGCATGTTCTTGAATTAGAAAACATAATTTTTAAAGTGCTTGTGGATGACTTTTTTTGAAGATAGAAAAAAAATCTAGTATATAAGAGTTGGTGAGCTGTTTTATGAGTAGATTTTTTTTTTTTTTGTGCATTTGATTGATATGGATGAGAAGAAGTAAAAGTTAATATATAATAATAGTTAAATCTATAATTAAATAGTTATAGATATTTGATAAATTTGTGATATATGCTTATAACTTGACTAAAAGCTAACTAAGCTTCACTAAAAGCTAACTAGATTTTAGTGAACTCATAAATTTTACTTTGGACCCATAACTTGTGGCAAATTAATTGAGATATTCATTCCACCACAATACTTAATTATTATTATAATTGTCAAAGGAAGTAATTAATAATAAGTTTTTAATTAATTAAAATTACAATCAATAAGAAAAATTAACACACATTAAATGAAAATATTAATTTATTTTTTAAAAGTCTGTTAAGGAAAAGGATAAAATAAAACCTATAATGGGATGAGAAGGATATTTTAAAGCTCAAAGATAGAAAAAGATATATTAAAATCAATTCTAAACTTAAAGGGTATATTTGACACTTTTCTGATAAGTTTATTATATTTAAAAGAGTAATATAATAAAATTATTTCTATAATTTATTATTTTTTAATATTTATAACAGTAGAAAGATAGATAAGTAAAATGAACGGAGGGAGTAACTCAACTCTCCAAATGTTTAAGAAGTTGTGATATTTTTGTTTGTTCTTTTATAATCTAACACAAAACAATTTTTTTAAAACCTCTTTAAAATTTCTAGCTTGCTGTTGTGTATGAGTTTGTGTGTATGTCCCTTTAAAAAGTACAAAATATAAAAGATCAAATACATTGTCAGATTCTTCAACTTGAGAGTTTTCACTTTGACATCTTAAGTGAATTGTGCTCATTTTAAACATCTAAATCAGTCATTAACTATGTCATTATGACACCTTTCACTGACATGGTAAAGTGAGTGTTCTACACTCGTATTTGGGCGCGTGACAACCTTATTTTACCCATTTTTATTTAATTTTATCTTCTTCTTCTTCTTCTCCATTTTTCATTCCATTATCTTCCACCATTTTTTCAATCTCTAACTTTTGAAAAGAACTAATAAAATTGAGTTCCTAATTCACAAACGAAAAGTATTGTATCAATATGGTAATTAACTCTTAAAGAATATTATTAACATACAATATGGTCTGCAAAGGTTCACTTTCAAGCAACCATCCAGTAAAGTATCTGTTTTCTTCCAAGCAACTCCCAATCATATTTATGTTTTCTTTCGTGAATTAATTTTCTAATTGGACAATGACCCTTCTCCGTATTTTTCGTCATATATATGAATTCGAATTCTAGTTTCAAGCAGCTCCCAATTGTATTTATATTTTCTTTCGTTAATTAATTTTATAATTGAACTGGCATTCTCCTTCTCCGTATGTTTTGTCATATATCTGAAATTCGTGAAGCTATTAATGCGGATCTGTCATCGTTAGAGAATGAGAACGTACGTTTATCTTTCTTGAAAAATTCAATCTCCATTAATGGAGGTTAAGCTCAAAGAAGGTTGGGTGGAGAAGATAATGTGTTTTTTTTTTTTTTTGTAATTATTTGGTTAATAAAACACTTGTCATTAATTCATTGGACACAATTGCCATGTATTTTGGTCTTTTTATATAAAAAAATTTAATCGTGGGTGTGTATAATGATGTGGCGATTTAAAATGAGTTGACACAAATCAATTGGTCATTTAATCCATGTTGACAGTGATTAAGACGCACACATCAGAGTTGATGCCAAAAGGTGCCAAAATGACATATTTTATAGCTATTTTAGGTGTTTAAAATGAACACAATTCACTTGAGGTGCCAACGTGACATGTACGGTCTGGTCTAACAGTGTTTGCTTACGTTATCATGGTCGGTGTAAGTGTGTGAGTGTGTAAAACGTTCATGGTTCAGTTTGAATCGATTTTTGATTGAAACCAAACCAAATCAATAAAGACGATTCTTTTAATATTCAAAATCACACCAAATCATTATAGTATAGATTCTATCGATTTTGATTTTGTCGGTTCTATTAGTTTGATTTAGTTTAATTTTGTGGATTTTATGAATGTATTTTTAGCTATAAAACAATATGTTCATGTAACACAAAGCAACGAGCACATAAGCTATAGCAGTTAACAACTCTCTAAACTACTAATGCACCTATAATTTCACAAAATAGCAGCTCATTGATTCCATTAAGACAAACTTTTTTTATTTTTTACTTTAAACTTAAATGGACTAGGAGAACCAAATGAGCCAGCTTTTTATTTTAATTATTTGAATAAGTGTTGAACTTGAAATAACTAAAATTATGGAGAAAGTAGATAAAGTTTAATTAATCTCCAATATATAAAATTTTAAGTATGTTTTTATCTATTGGTTTGGTTTCATTTTTTTTTTTTTAAATCAAAATCAAACCAAATCAAATGTTATTGGTTTTTAAAACTTTAAGATCGAACCAAACCAAATCAAATCAAATCGATTTGTGATTTATTAAGTTGACTTGACTTGATTTATTGATTTAAATCAAGTTTTTGGTCTCAATGTTTTTATCATTTCAGTGTTGTTAATTCATGTATTATACATATTTGCGTTCTTATTCCGCGATTCATATTCTATCCTACCATAAATCATTTCAAAATTCATACTTTGAAATTAAATTCGATTCGAATCATCCATATAAATCATTTCAAAATTCATACTTTGAAATTAAATTCGATTTGAATCATCCATATAAATCAATCAAAGTTTATATTAAATAAATAAATATATATTGTTAAAAAGGAGAATAGACACAACAATAAGATTCCTAAGCCGTTGTGTCACTTCACCATGTTAATATTAGAGGAAAATAGATACAAACAATTTGGACCATCTTAAATTGTTGTGTCATTTAACTATGTTAAAATGGAAAATAAACAAAACAACTAGGAGTCTCCTAAATTGTTGTGTCACTTTACCATGCCAAAAGAATATAAACATAATGATTAAGACTAATCTCCTAACTAAATTTGTGTCAAATAAATATGTTAAAAAGAAGATCTTCCAAGAAACCACATAAGTTTGCCGTTGTTTTCCTATACAAAACCATATATAAATTTTTGGAAAAATAACATAAACATACACTTTAACTTATCATATTTACATAAATCTCTACCTTTACAGAATAATCACAAAATTTCAACTAATTATATATCTTCGTTGGATATATCGTGAGCTAATTATGCATCTCGATAGATCCAAAATCGAAAAAAATATACCGGGAGATAATTATGTATCTTTACAAAGAAAAAAATATATTTTCGTTGGATGTATTATGTATCTCGACAGACCCGAAATCGAAAAAATATATTCAGAGCTAATTATGTATCTTTACAAGAAAAAAATATATCTTCGTTGGATGTATTGTGTCTCGACACACTCAACATCGAAAAAAATATAGTGGGAGTTAATTATGTATGTTTTACAAAGCCAAAAATATATTTTCATTAGATGTAATGGGAGCTAATTATGTATCTTGACAGACCTAAAATTGAAATTTTTAATAATTATGAAAAATATTGAGATTTTCTGAAATTAAGCTCCAAACTGTCGGAATTTATGTTATTTTTACTAAAATTTTCTCTAATTCAATATTTCCTCTATCTCAAATCATTTACGTGTTTCTATTTTACACATCTTTACAAAAAAACATTGATTAAAAGGAAGTTTTAACTATTTTATCTTCATTTATATCTTAAAATATAATCTCTCTTTATTAATATTTATTCTACTGTGGTGTTTATAGTTTTTAAGGATAGAGTAAAGTGGAAATAAAAAATAACTTTTATCTTAAACTTCTAAAATAATAATTAATTTAAAATAATAATTTTTAAAAATCACAACAAATAATTTGATATGCAAGAAGTAAATATATATTAGCATGTGATGTCCTTACACTAAAATCCAAAATTAGAAAATGAGTGGCCTTTAATTAGAGATATTTAGTGCAAGACATCTTTCTATGTCTTAAATTACTAAATTACTTTGACATGTTGATTTTTTATATAAATTTTAAGAAGAAATTAATAAAAAGTGCAAATTAACTAATATGATCTTATTTAAATTTGATTAGATGAATTTTCTTCAAAGTAATATGGATATAGTTGAAAAAAATAGTTAGTTATCTCTTGAATACTTAAATATATCAACTATTTTGAGATAATTTTTTAATTTTTTTAATAAATATGTCAAATAATTTGAGACGAAAAAAATAGTATTTTAAGATGATGAAGTGTGTTTATATGTGCGCATGATGTCCTTACACTAAAACCCAAGATAGCACGTGGGATGTAGCTTTAATTTCATAACTCCTAAATTTTGAAAGTTAATAAATACATATAAAACTTTAAAAATCGAATTCTATTAAATTTAAATTTTAAATACGCTCTCAGGGTATGTATCTAGAGCTGTCAATATGGGTTGGCCCAGCTCATCTGGTTTAGTCCATACCGGTTTTGAATTTGACGGGTCAGGCCGGATTAACCCATTTAAATAGCGGGCCAAAAAACACCAAGCCTCCTGTAGGTTATGGGCCTCACGGGCCAGCCCACTTTTTTAAAAATAATATTTTATAATTTAATTTTACACTGTTAATAAACATAAATATTTATCACACAATAACACATAGTATTAATGTTTGTTAATCAAAAGGGAGTCAGAGCTCGAATCACCCAAAGTAGGAAGAAAACGAAGAGGTGGCACCACTCAATCGAAAACATCACGGTTGAAAGTCGATGGCGCGTTGAGGGAGATATAGTGAAGAGGAGGCGGCTAGCTGAACTAAGGAAATTAGGAAAGCGAAGAGTACAATGTACTCTTTATGTTTTAGCGATATATATTTAATTATTTTATTATTTATTAGATAGGAAAGTCGGAAACTTTCCAATTTCTATTTTCTTTGTTAATGAAACCGATCAATGGTCATCATTGAACTTGATTGTTTTTTAACTCTTTTATTATTTTTCAGTATTTTATTTTATTTTTAAATTATTTATTATTTGACTGACGGGTCGACCCACGGACTAGCCTAATCCGCATTCGTCAAGCCCTACGGGCCATGAGTTTATCCGGGCTGGACTAAAAAGTCTTATTCTTAAATGGGCTGCAAAAATTGAAGCTCACCCTATCAAATTATAGGTCGGATCGGGCTGACCCACCGGGCCTTGGCCCGGCTCTATATGTATCAAGTCATTATTAAGGATTATGGTTCCATGTAATTATTGAATTTTTGGGGAACCATGCAAACACTGTTTATTTTGAGAGGTTTCATTTTACAAAGTACAATGTACTATCATATGTGTCATTTGAAACTAAATTTTTGTGATCCAAAATGTTCCTCTATTATAATTATTGCTCGGTTTTGAGAGTACCAAAACTCAATCATTTGGGTGTTATATGAGAGAAGTATCGATTAACTTTCTGAACTTATCATATTTTATTTATGGTATATTTAAATTTTGATTAGTTCTAAGTACCTCTGAATTTGTTTTTTTTAGTATGTTGCGTGCCCCTTTTATACTGATGTGGCAAAATGTTTGAATTCAACCTCCATCACGCGTGTGATGGAGGTATTTTTATGCCAAATTAACATTTTTAATGATTAAAAAATGAAAAAAAATCTATTTTCCTTTAATTTTTTCAAAAAATTCAATTATCCCTCTTTCTCAATTACTTTCAATCTAAAAAAAAAAATTCATCGTTTATTAATTTTGTAAAACTCCAGTTTATTAATTAGTTTATGAAATAAAAATTTCATCCGTTTATTAATTTTTTAAAATTTTTGTTTATTAATTAAAAAAAACACATCCGTTTATTAATTCAATCTAAAACTTCAATTTTCATTCCTTTGAAACTCCTTCAATTTTGTAATCGTAATTAGATATATCATATGAGTTATTGTAACTAAAACAATGTACTAAATATCGAAACAAATATTTTAAACAATATTAACAAAACAAATACTAAAGAAACTAAGATACATACTTATAATAAATATAGTTATATTAGTTATCGACTTTTAATCCCTGACGATTTGATTTTCAATTTAACCGATAAGAAAATACTCATAAAATAGAAAAAGTAGTAATTAACATGAAAAGAAATCGAATCTTAGTTGCAACGAAAATCCTACTTATTTATATATATATATATATATATATATATATATATATATATATAGAATAATTTAATATAATCTTATTGGGTTATCGGTTTACCCAATAACTTAATATAAAAATCGAAATCGAATCAATAACCCAATAATTTTTTTTTACAAAATCATTAAAAAATTATTAACCCAATAACAATAAATCAATAACATTTTTATTGTTTCGATTTTTGTACACTGCTAACTTAAATTATAATTTCTTAATCCATTAATTATAATAAGAAACGTATTTGTGTATGTGAGTCTCCTCAAAATCCTAATTGAAACACTAATAAAAAAACTACTATGAAACACTAACCGGAAAAAAATAATTTTATATTATGAAACACTAATTTGAAAAAAATAATTTCATATTTTTAACACACAAAAAAATATAAATTTTTAAATAATAGCTTACTTGATCAACGTAAATTATACCTTTCACTATTTTAGAGTAGATGAAAATTAAAAAATATAATTTTTTTAGAGAGAAATCGGATAATTAAGGTACAATAATATAGGATAAATATAAGGAAAGTGAATGGTATTATCCACGTGGACAGCCACATCAGCGTTTTTATCCACGTGTCCTCGCGTGTATTACACGCAGTGGACAGTGGGCCAAAAAGGGTGGCGCGACATACTAAAAGAACAAATTCGGGGGATACTTAGGACTAGTAAAAGTTCAGTTGTACCATAAATAAAATGTGACAAGTTCAGGGGGTAATTGATACTTCTCTCTTATGGAATTTAAGTGTCACAACTCATTCATTTAGGTCTTTTATAAGTTAAAACTAGTCCCTGTAAAACGGAGTCAGAATTTTTAATTTATGCATTCTGAATCATAAGTATATAAAGAATATAATATTTGATCACTATAACCTTTGTACCCTTAGGTTGCATTTGGTTTTTTAAGATTCAGATGTCTGAATCTGAATGTACATCTGAATATTTAAGATGTTGTCTCTAGATTTGAAAACTGAATGATTAAGACTGTTTGTTTTTTAACATCTAAATGCGCAAAAAAAAGTTATTTGTATAAATAATAAAATAAAAAATATAATTCAAATAAAAAACTAATTATATATCAGAAAAGTATGTAATTTAATACAACAAAGCTATTATTTAATTGAAAAAATATTTATGTTTGTTAGTGATAGTGGAGATGATCTATAATGGTGATTGCGGTGACAATGATTGATGTTAGTGATTAGTAATGCTGGTGTTGATAGTTGTGATGGTTGGTATTGTAATGGTTGTTATGATGGTGACGGTTGATAGTGGTGATAGGGGTTGTGATGTAACGTTGTTTGATGTTAATAGTTGGAGGTGTTGATTGAGATGACTGAAAAATGAATGCATGATGGTTGATAATGTGTTGGTGGTAGTTAGAGATGTTGTTAGTTGTGATGGTGGAGATGGTTGTTATTAGAGATAAATTGTAGCGATGGTAGTGGTTGAAGCGATGGTAGAGGTTGCGTTACTAATGACAATGGTAGTGGCGGCCGAAGAATGTGTGGAGGTTGTGATGTATTAGTGGTAGGTAGCGGTGGTACTAGTTGTGATAGATGAGGTGGTCGATAGTAGTGATTGACCGGTAGTGGTTAATGATGGTGGTCCTGTTGACGACGGTGGTGGCGGTGAATATAATTAGAATAATAGAAGTAGTAGGTATGGTAGCGGTTGACAATAGTGGTTGGTAGTGATATTTGTTATCGATGGTGGTTGTGATGGTAGAGATGGTTGGTAGTGGTGGGCGGTGGTTGACAATGGTGGTGGTGGAAGAGGTGGTTAGTGGTGGTAATTGATGATTATGAATAGAGTGGCGGTGAATATTATCCAACACTAGAATACCTTCTCAGACCTATTAAGACTTGATTCTAGATCTTAATGATTAAGACCTATTAAGAGCTAAAATCTTAATAATAAAACAAATGCACTTAATGATCTGAAGTCTGAACCATTCAGATTCAGACCTCCATTAAGTGCAAACAAATGAGCCCTTAGTCTTCGAATAAAATTTCAATTGTTTTTCTAAATTATTGATTTATAAGCAAACATGTTAGTTCATGAAAAAGAATCAAGCTCTAACGTGAGCAGTTGTGTTGAATGTATTATAGTAAGTCAATGTAAATAAACTTCGTTGCAAAATCATATTAAAATCGTCGTTACATAAAGGAAGTTTAAACATTAGGGCAAACAACATAAATTTCGACTGTCTGAATTTTAATTAAAGAAAATTTCGGCAATTTGAATCTTAATTACAGAATATCTCGATATTTTACATAATTATTGAAAATTTCGATTTTGGATCTGTCGAAATTCGTAGTTAGCTCCTGATACATTCAACGAAGATACATTTTTTCTTTGTAAAAATACATAATTAGCTCCTGATACATTTTTTCGATTTTGGTCAGTTGAGATATATATTTAACTCCTGATACATCCAATGAAGATACATTATTAGTTGAGTTTTTTTTAATTACTTTCTAAGGTTGGAGATTTATGTAAATATAGTAAGTTAAAGTGTATGCTTATGTTATTTTTCCTAGAAGTTATTTTAGATCCACGTTTCAAAGGAATTAGGAACATGTAAACTAAAGGGTTTAGATTGATTTTGGGCCAAAAGGAGCAGGCCCATCAAGCTGCTTCAATATCCTGGCCCAACACTATCGGCCCAACTTCTGGCCTGCTACCGGCCCTATGGACTAACCACTCTCTGTTGAAATAATTTTGTAGTGTAGGCAAATTTACTTGTCTTTTAAGGCGCAATCACTTATTTAAAAAATTGGCGCTTGTAATCATGTGCATCACGAGGGAAGTAAGAAGGTCAATCTCTTTCGAATATACAATATGAAATTTGACAATATAGTTGGTTTTGATCAGTTAAAGATTACCCTCCCTTTTTCATTTATGTATATATATATATATATATATATATATATATATATATATATATATATATATATATATTTGTGGTTCTAAATCTTGTAATAGTAAGGTACCAAGACTAGGGGTGTGCATCGGTCGATTCGGTTTTACATATTATCGGTTTGGTTTATCGATTTTCGGTTTTTAAATATGCTAAACAAATAACCAAACCAATAAGATATTTTTTATCGATTTTCGGTTTATCGGTTTTAGTCCTTAGCAGTTCGATTTTCGGTTTAACCGATAAGAAAATACTCATAAAATAAAAATAGTAGTAACTAGCATGAAAAAAAAAATGAATCTTAGTTGCAACCAAAAATCCTACATGATGTGTTTAAAATTTACAAAAATCTTCAAGTTTGAACTAAATGTTGTTAGGAGAAATTAAAAGTTTGTATAATTGAAATAATAAGTTTGTTAATTTGTAGAAATAAAAGAGAAATATATAATAAGTCATATATATATATATATATAAACAGTGTTAACCTCCTTAGGAGGAGCCCCCATCACATGCTTGGTAAGAAGATCAAGTTGCGTCATCACTTTAGCCATATTTGCATCTCTTTCTTCATCTTTTTTTTTGCTCTTGGTTAATAAAAGATATGGAGGAAGCCCCCATGGCGACCTCGGTATCTATTGTGTGCCACCCTATACTTTTCTTGGTCACTTGATCTAATAAAGTTGATGCAACACCATAGGATAGTCTATCAAGAGAACCCCCGACCGCATTATCGACTACCGTCTTGTTCGATTGATCTAATGCCCTATAGAAAATTTAGAAAACTCTTATCTAGAACCTCATGATTTGGGCATTGCATCAACTTGTTGTTGAATCATTGCCAAACCTCATATAACGGTTCACCATTAAGTTGGCGAAAGTTGATGATTTCATCTCTTAGTTGCAACATCAGAGAAAGAGGAAACTATCTTTCCAAGAATGCCTCCGTGAGCTCACTCCATGTAGTGATAGATCCCGCGGAAAAAGACCACAAACCATAATACCACTTCTCCTGTCAAAGAGAATGGAAAAAGACACAACCGGTGGGAAAAGACGCAATCGGATTGACTCTTGAGATATGTGGGCTATGTCAAATGGAGAACACACATCAATAAAATTCTTCAAGTGTAGATTAAAATCGTCATGAGCTTGGCCTCTAAATAACCCTCTCATTTGAAGCAAATAAAGCATCATGCTAGTAACGTTAAACACTTCGTTTTCTTCCGCCGGTGAAATATGAATAGTATCGTGTATTACTACCGTGTGATCCACATCCTCAAGATATCCATCAACCTTCCTGGTATTACTACCGTGTTGGCTCATAGTATCGTGTATACTATTATACGCACCTGAGAAAGAACAAAAACACCAAATAATGTAAAATAAAACACTATGGCTAACCCAAAGTAACTAAAAATACTACAAGAGTGAAAACTATGTTTCACTCCCCAATAACGACGCCATTTTTGATAATGCTCAAATTACTCTTGAATGGGTGTAACCGATCGTTGTCAATATAATAACCCATCTTAGGTTGGGGTCGAATCCATAAGGAGTAAAAGCATGGAATTCAAAACTCAAGAGTATTGATAGTCGACTAAAAGATGACCCGTAGTGTGAATAAAGCATGCAAAAATGTAAAATGGGGGGGGGGGATTTTGTTTTAATGTATTTATAAATGAAAACTACTTCAATTTTAGTGCACTAGCTTGACGTTGAAGAATGCTAAGAGTGAATTCAATTGAGAATAAGCCTTGGGGTTATGCAATTATAGGTGTGGGATCATGCATGGGTATTTGGCCATTTATTCAATTTTTAGCTAAAAGTCATGGGTAGGATAGATGTCAATGTATTGGTGTCAATCTTTCAATTACAACACCAAATTTCACAAATGAGTTCTTCCGAATACCTCACAAGTGTGACAATTTCCCACATCTATTGCCTCAATTAACATCCTTATGTCTAAGAGATATCGTTAAATGAAATGAATTAAGTTATTGGTTGCATTTATTCCTCATCCATGTCCTCTCTTTCAAGAATGGCATGGGTTCTAGGGTTGTTGGAGTTTGTAACCCCCAACTCTTAATTAATTCATGAAACAAATGCAACACCCATCACAACTAACTAATTTGAAAAATAATTAGCTAAAATCCATGCACTACCACTACCTAAGCAAGCATAACCCCAAGATTGAAAATTAGCTACTCATAGATAAAAGGGATAAGAATATACCAAAGTTATCATTAACTTCATCCATGTGAAATAGAGACAATGTAGTTCCACACTTGGGGGTTTAATAATTCTTCAATGGAAAACCACTAACATATATTTTTCATTCAAGCTTAGTAAAAAATTCTCAAAAGATGAAAAAATGGATGCTAAAAGAGAAGAGAGAAGCTAAAAAGCTAAAAGAGAAGCTATCTTCAAAAGATGAAAACTAGTTTTTGAAAAAAGAGCTAAAACCCTCCTTTTAAATTCTACTCTACATTTGATGAAAATTACAAAACTACCACCTCATCCTTGATTTGCTTGAGGGGATCCAAAACGAATGAAGAGCAGATGGCTAGCAGCTCCAAAGCAGATATGAAGCAGATACGAAGAGGATGACTCATTTCCTTCACATTTGGCCTCTTAATGATTTGAATGACTTGCCTAATCTTCTCTTTTTACTTTTACCTGCATACATGGGCATTACGTAAGAGCATACCATCAAATCAATGTAAAATCATGATAATTTAGGTTTAAAAGGTAGCAGGTCATCAAATTGATGACTTATCATTATATACATAACAGATTAGATAAATGCAATACTATTATCATTACCTTGAAGAAGTACAGGAGAATTGTTCCATAATCAATAGATAGTGAACATTATGTTCTAAACATAGTACCAAATCAAGTTATAAACAAACATGAGTTGTATTTCATTTACTAAGCATGAGTTCCAAGTTGAAATCAATTCAACAAAAGATGATAGCAGGGTTCTTATTGTGATTGTAAGAGTTCTAAATTTAATAGTTGGCAGTAGTTGGTAGAAAGGATAAATGCAAAGTATAAGTTTAATTACCTTTATTTCATGACTGCATTTGTTAGCGGAACATCAAGTTGAAAGACGAACTGAAAAGCAATCTGCAACTGGGAGTTCATTTTCTTGCAAAAGAACTATTTAGATAAAGAAAAAATGTTATTAATTTATGTAAAAGAATTATTTATAAACAACTGATTATTACATTTGTCTCACATACCGAGGTCTCTAAAACTATATTCACAAAGAAAACCAGTCATAAGAGCATGCATAAGTAGAATTAGTGAATGGACCAAGCTGAACTAAGCCAACGGAAAATTAAATTGAGCATTTCTGGTAAGAAAATGAAGTGAATGGACCAAGCTGAACTAAGCCAACGGAAAATTAAATTGAGCATTTCTGGTAAGAAAATAAAGGGTAAATAGAGTGGGAGCAGAAAGAGTCACGAAGGTTTCAAAAATCAAAGATTGAGTATGAAAAAGGAAGTCCTATCTCCATCACAAACTATTAATAAAAATAGTAGAAAATCACTCCCAAAAAGGAATCTATTGCTTCTCTCTCAATTGGTTGGACCATAGGTGCGATGATTTACTTCACGGGCCAGGTCTCTGGTTTAAGTCCAGGATGGATGGGGTGTTTTCTTAATGATTGTGTCAAAATCTCAAAGATCATCCAATGTGGATGAGATAAGAGGAAAAGACTAAGATAAAAGCCCAAGTAAAGGCGTAGAACTATTTTTACCCCTTAGCTAAAGTGAACATAACTCTGAAAACAAAATGAAGACATAGGTAAGTACATAAACAACAACAACCAAAAGTTAGCTTTTTCTATCAAGATAATCAGATGGAGCGGACTACAATATCACATAATAAATTTATCAAATTAAACTATCTTCAACATAACATAATAAATTTAGGAATTATGGACTTGAAGAACTGACTATTCATGATTGAAAAGGTCCCAATGGAATAAACATATACATTCTGATTAGTTGCATTTTGGGTGTTTGAAACTGATTTGAAAACTAATGAAAACAATACCCCTCAACAGTAATATCCATGAAAGAACTAAAACTAATGAAAGATTCAATTGTGAGTAATTTTCTAGTATTTTTTAGAACTCCTAGTCACTCTGGTGGAACCTTTCCCATTTCCATTTTTCTTAGGCTTCACTGATACTTGTGCCTATTCAGAATGTTCCCTAGTTATGTGAGCTAACAATTGGAAATCAACTTTATTGTACTTTTTATTTTAGTGATAACAAGAACACAAAGCTATGCTTCTAAGCTGACGAAGCTTAAACTAAGGTAGAGCTTGTAACACTGATCTTGCATCAATTCCATCTCGACTTACAAAGAGGAACTTTATACAAGCATTTTTCAAAGTATTGAGGCATATCCTTTTATTACACATATATCAATCAATAAACATAGAAGATAAAACTCAGGGCACAAGAATGACAAACATGATTTGATGGTAAAAAATGAATTAACAGAATTCAAGCAGCTATAACGTGTATCAATCAATAAACATAAAAGATAAAACTCGGTGCACAAGATATGTTGAATGAAAGCTCAGAGCAGCCTATTGTTCAACATATCAATAATTTCTAATAGAATACAAGTTTAAATCCATGTCACAAGCTAAAACCCAAGTGTCTCCGCCATGTTCTTGGCAGTTGAAGGAGAAATGAGGTAGTAGGTATAGCTTAAGAGGAAGGAACAACTCACAGTTAATCATGGAAGATTACAGTTCATTTTCGTGCAAACAATGACCACTTTTGACAACATAAATATAGTTACACCACAGTACTTTTATCGCCACTTCTATAGGAACATCTCTTCTACAGTACATATATCAATTGAGGTAGAGAGTGAAACAAATCTGTGCAAATACAATCTTGAGTTAGTCAAGCTTACTCTCTTAGTGTTATTAGAAGATAAGTGTAGAACCAGTAAATATTAACAAACTAAACAACAAAGGTGGGGTTGACCATGTATATATTCACTGACAACAAATTGTACATCACATGACACCAATAATATATGCAAATTATGGCTAAAAGGATAAAAATCACTACATAATTTGTCGAGTTTAACTAGATTTATCAGAAATGCTTCAAGAAGACTGATACTCACCAAAGTCAAGATGGTTGAACACATGCAAGAACAACAACTGCCGCGACAGAGACTGATAGCTGAAATAAAATGATCGAAAGAAAGCAAAAAAAAATCATATATATATATGTATCAGAAAATTTAAAAATCAAATGGATGAAATATGACTGAATTTATACAAATCAAGATAATCAATTTTTACAAGTTCTAGTGTCTTCACTTTCAATACACTGAATGAATTTTGTTTCCTTTCACTTTATATCGATATGAAAGCAAGTATCAATTAACTACATGGGTTCATGCACTTATAATTTGGGGGTTTTGAAATTCCCAATTTCAATATGAGCTATAATGTCTCTCTAATTTGACCTTTTTTTCGGTTTCCATCTAGTAAAGCAAAATTCAGTCATGCTTAGTCTTTGTCCATAAAACATGCAACCACAGAAACTAAAACACAGACAGATATTAAAATATAATCTCAATCAACAATTTAAAATCAGAGAAAATAAACGTACCACAGTACATGAATCCAAAAAACAGTAAAAATGAAAGCTAACTGATCTGAAAGAAAAATTATGGGGGAATCAAGAACTGACAATCGGAAAAAATAAACAACAATACATGCAAAATTGAAAAATCAACAAAACTGAAAGTTAACTCAGCTAGTAACTGGTCCGAAGAAAAAATTATGAAAAAAAATAAGAGAAAATATCATTGTCTGTTTAGTCTTTGTTCATAACACATGCAACCACAAAAACTAAAACACAAGTACATATTATTACTCAAAATCAGAAAACTTGTACCCAACTTAAAATCTAGATACATGCAATATATATAAACACATAAAACTTCCAAAAAATAATAAAATTCATCGAAAACACAGAATATAAAAGAGAAAGAAGACTATACTAGGTGGTGGAAAGATTAACAACATAAATCATTTTTTTAAACAGCCAAAGCAAAACCCAAATAACTTTATATATATTTATACACGAACTTTACTACAATTATATATACATGAATTTTAGTAGAGGTTTTGAAAAATTAATTGAAGAAGAGATTTGACAATTTTGGTTTTGGAAATTATGCTGAAAGCAGGAAATGGAAGGGGAAAAGAGGAAATGGAAAGGCAAAGAAATGAATGAAAAGTAAAAACTAAAGGAATAAAATAGAATCAAATGGAAAAGACACCTGTAACAATATACATTTGCCATTACCATTTATATTATTTATGAAACTACCCTTGGTAGGACACTCAAACCTTCACTTATATGTAAGTGTAAATGTAAATTTTTGGGTCTTTTTAGATCTTTTTATTGTAAGGTACCAATACTTATGATTAACTATCATTAATGAGCCAAACTTATAATGGATGACATAGATGAATCATTTTAAATAGTTTGATGGCATATTTAAGTCTTTTTCTCCTATTTAATTGACAATTATACTTCATCAATTATCCAATTTCTCGATCAATAATCAACAATATCAGTTAGCATAAAATTACCATGATTGATGTTGAGTTACTTGTATATATAAGTCTACTTCCCAATATATTTGGTTGCGCAGTATGAATAAGGCTCAAGGATAAATAACAAGAAATATTTTCGGAAGAACTTTCAAACCTATCTAACCCCTTCATTTTCATGTTAAAAGATGAAAACGTTGAAAAGGTAGAGGTATATATATATATATATATATATATATATATATAAATAAAATAAAATAAAATACAATATAAATATTAGTGTCTCGAATTAAATCACTAATTGACCAATAGGTCAATTCGTAACTCGACTCATTTATATATTTTCATCTACCAATTCAATATCTAAGACCCTGCCCAATCTTATCAAGGTATCACAATTATACTATGATAAAGATCAATCTAACTACAAGTAAGCCTAACCTACCTTGAATCCAAATAGCTCACGAATCAAAAATTTTTGTTTTCCCTTTTCTCAAAGCTTCTTCCACGAGCCAAGCTATCAATAACATAATTTATGCATTACTACGAGAATAACAACACCCATATTGCAACATTGTGCTTTGGGTCCAAAATGACACCAAAACCCCCAAGCGGGTGCACATACGGAAAACGAATTTTCGAGATCAACCCATTGTTCAAATATCATTAGAGATTTATAACCCTCAAGAAATTTATGCAAAATAATCATATTTGGGACTAAAATCAAGCCTTGAGCCATTAGGGGTTTTGGATCTTAAAATCAAGAAATCAACATCAAAATTTAAGGAATCTTACCTTAGATTTAATATTAATTTCGAATACATAAGATATTCAAGCTCCCAATCAACCCATAAGACTAACTTTAAGGATTTTACACTCCATTAGGATTTGGGCACTCAAAGCAATGTAATAAAGGGGCCAATTCTCAGTCATAAAAGCCTTTAAATAGACCTTGCCCAACCCTAAGGAGGTGCGATTGCGCATACGTGCTAGGCCGCGATCGTAGCCATCGCGATCTCACTCAAACCACCGTGATCGCAGTATCTACAATCATGACAGACAATGGGTGACTCTTGAAATTTGATTCCAAGATTCGACCATGCCTTGGGATGCATTCGGAACCAATATGAACAAACCAAATATGCAACTATGTAAAATTTGACATTCTGGATGCGTTGGCTAAGTCGAATTATCCATACAATATCATTTTACTAAAGGTTTTTTTCGGTGGCCATTGAAAATCAACAAAGACTTCTAAACGGGAAAGGATTCTAAAAACTAAACGAGCTACCAAGTCACTAAACTATCAATTCCAGCAAGTCATAAATGACTTGGGCCAGTTATAAGAAAGCCCTGTCGGCAAAAATAAGCTGAAACATGGAAAATAACCAGAAGGATCATTACATCAAGCCATAAATCAAGAAGCATAACTTAGAAGTATTTAAAGCTTAGCGCTAATGAGATTTTTTAATTTTATACCGGTGTCCAGATTTTACATTAGATTCTGACTAAACCCTGATTCGTGTCAAAAAGTTTCACAGTGGGAGTAAAGCACTCTCTAATAAAGACTACAATAAGACTTGCATGTGATCATTACTAATAGCGCATCAGCTTTACATTAAAAATCTTGCAGAGAGAAAAATTAAATTTGTTAGTAATTAGTTGGACACTTGTGTAATTTGTGGCATCATGCAAAGTGAATTGTAAGTTACTAATCCTAACAAAACATCTCCTTAGGATTATATATCCTTTGTCTTGCCGGTAACATCCATAACTGTGTTGAACAAGTCGTCAAAATAGTTCTTCTCAGTTTGCATGACATTAATATTATATCTAAGTAAATTATCTGGCCAATATTCTAACTCCCAAAATATACTTTGCTTAGTTCAATTATGTGAAATGCCATATCTATAAAACCTATACATTGGTTCCACGCTAACTTTTGGAAAATCCTGAATTATCTCCCAAATGTCATGACCAGATAACCTTGGAGGTGGACCATCATATTTAGTTCTATTCTTTCTAAATGCATTCTTCAGTCTACTAAACTCATGATTAGGTGGCAAAAAACAACGATGACAATCAAATCATGAATTTTCCTGCCACGTCTCAACGTGAAAGATTTTGTATTTTTCATGCAGCATGGACAAGCCAACTTTCCAAGTCATCCACCCAGACCACATTCCATAAGCAGAGAAATCATTAATAGTCCACATTAGATATGCACGCAGATTGAAATTTTGTTTAACAAAAATGTCTCAAGTTTCAACCCCCTCATGCCAAAAAATTTTTAGTTCATCAATCAAAGGTTGCAAATAGACATCTATTCTGCTTTTTGGATTACGTGGGCCAGGAACAACATAATTCAGAGTTATATATCGACTAGTCATCAATATTTAAGGAGGAAGATTATACGGGGTGATAAATACTGGACAACATGAATATAATGTAGCACCAACAGAAAAATATGATAAACCATCTACACATAATCCCAATCGAATATTTCGTGGATCGGTTGCAAAATTTGGCTGAGTTGCATCAAAATGCTTCCAAGCCTCTCCTTCAGATCAATGGCACATCACACCAGTGGGTTTTCTATTTTCACCGTACCATCTTATATGAGGAGCTGAACTATTTGAAGTATACAACCTCTTCAACCTTGGTATTAGAGGTATATAATGCATCGGTTTAATAGCAATTTTATTTCCACAACAACCACACTAATAGCGTGGGTGTTGATAAAACTTATAGGACTCTAAGTTAGCATCTTTCTTAATGTATAACATGCAACCATTTTTACAACAATCAATTCAAACCAAGGAGAGACCTAACTCTGACATCATTCTTTTTTCCTTATAGAAAGAATCAAGAACCTCAAAAGCAGGTCAACTAACTCTTTAATAAGGTATATCATTGAGTCCATCCCTTTTTCAGCAATAACCCAATTAGATTTAATACTTAATAAACTAACAGCAACAAACAATCGAGAGTGTGAACACCCGTCAAATAAAGGATGATTTGCAGCATGCAATTTTTCATAAAAATGGTGTGCTTCTTTAGTGGGAACATCTTCGACATTTCCCCTAAATTTGTCCCCGTGTTGTATCCCAAAGCATCATGTACCATTTATGTCATTCTAGTATCTTGATAGTTATTAGACCCTACAGACCTACTACTTTCACCACCAACAAAGTTATTTTGCTCAACATCACCATGACTAGCATGCAATCTTAAAAAGTTCGCGTGAAATTTCCATGTTTTAGGTCTTTGAATTGTGATGTCATACTACAGTAATGCAAACGTAATATTTTACTTAAAAATCATTCAGTGCCGGTGGGTTAAGAACACCCGAACCTAGTTATTTTACATGATTTTAGTATCTCAGAAATGATTTCAGTTTAACCATGTGTACTATCATTCAGTAAACTATTATAAACAGACCATGATTAGCAATGCTAATTGTATGTTCAGTTGTATTTAATTTAGTCCAGTCCATTGTCAGTGTCAATTTATTTAGGAGTAGGATTTAGCACCGAGCAAACCTAGGGATGAGGGCTCACCTGTCCGTAGAGGGTGTGACTTGAGTAGTAGTCCTTGAGTTCCATAACTATATAGCCAGCGTAGGATAGAGATTTCTACCTTCCAGTTGAGGGTTGGAACATATCTCATTAGAGCACCTGCCAATTGAGGGTGACTCCTTAGTCCTTCGAGACACCGATTTAGTGGATCCACAACAGATTTAGTACCTGTGATGCGGTACTAACACCCTTCCAACTGGGTTACAGGTTGGACCCCAATTTGCTCAGATTGGGGCATGTCGATTAGATGATGCCTCTCACAGTCTCAGTACAATATTCAGTATAATTTAATTCAGATTTGCTTGAGAAGTGTAAAAAATCCCAGTTATTCTTTTATACATATTTCAGTCATTTAGTTTTATAGATTATTTCAGCATCATATTTATACTTGGTCTTGTATTCTCTTATATTAATGTTTCATGCATTCATGCCCAGTTATCTTATGTTCCAGCCAACCCTCATCTCATATACCAGTACATTGAAAGTACAGATCACATACTTTTCTTTGTGCTATGTTGTCTTATAACATAGGTTCAGACGCATAGTTTTTTGATTATTCTTAGACAGCTCAACGACATTCAGCAACAGTAGTGGTTAGTCCTCATCCATTGAGGACATGAATTGTATATTTTAGTCATTTCAGCGCTTCTATATTTCAGTCATTCAGAGTTAGTTAGGGGCTTGTCCCATCAAATTCTCAGTCAATGTATAGGCTTTCAGACATACAAACAAAATAGTTAGATAGAAAATAAGTTACTTTCAGTTCTTATCAGTCATTTCAGACATTTAGTATTTCATATTTCAGTATTCTAGATTTATAGATTTCACTAGTTTATCTTTCGCACATATTTTATGTTCATATTTTATTCAGTGCTCATAGCAAGTACCATATCAAGAGTTAGCTTTTGGTTACTTGTGACCGTAAGCACCATTGTCACGACTAGGAGGTAGCCTTGGGTAGTGATACTAGACTAGAATTTTAGCTCTTTAAGGTAGGGTATGATACGACTTTCTTCAGATTGGGGTGAGTAGTTAACCATTCTTGTAAGGCATGCTATGGGTTGAAAAATTAGATATGAAAATTGTATTTTGAAGTTATTATTATCGCGTTGCCCATGTGGGGGCTTAGATGCATATTAGTGTTGATTTTAGAGATTATATTTAGTGTGATGCCTATGTGGGGGTTTCATTTGATATTTTTAGGCATTAATTATGCATCAAATATCATTATTATAGTTGTAATGCCGGCTTAAATAGATACTATCATCCTTATTTGCCTCTATTATTATGGTGATGCCCAAGTGAGGGGTTTGAAATGATATTATATATGTCTACACGACTCTTTATTCTAGTCGTTTCGAGCAAGAATTTATATCATGAATTACTAACATATTGAGTTGATTCTCTTATTTATACCTTATTGAATTAATTATACTTTTCATATTGATTGGCTGTGAGAATTACATCTTCATTTCTTACATACATATTCATGAGATACTGGTACCATTGAGAAACACTAATTTTGAAAGAAAATGAAATACTTTATAAAACCCTTGGTCGTAATCACTATATGACAAGGTTGATTGAAATTGAAATTAAGATTTGAGAAAGTATATGGATTGTGAACTCCCAACGGATCCTATCTTGAAGCGCTGAGGCTCTAAAGGTGTATAAAAAATTATGTGATAGCTTTCATCATCATTATCCCACCATCATTGTATTTCATAATTTGCATTTTCTCTATGTGTTTGTTGTCATGTACTTAGTTTCTCTATGTATTTTATGTGTATTTGTTCCTTTTCTCTTATTATTATAGAACTGTTAGTTGAGACGGTGTGAGCTACCATTTGAAAACTTTTTAATTTGCAGGTGGAATATGCTCATAGTATCTTTTACTTGTTTAGTTTTTCTACTTTGCTCAGTTGGTCTATGCTGAGTATATGTGGGCCATACTCACCCCGACTTTTGATTTATTTCGGTGCAGATTTTAGTACGAGTGTGACCTTTGGTGGTTGATCTTGTGATGTGAAGGGTTGATATTTGAGGTAATGGTGAGATCCAGAATGAGGTAGATTTCTGACCTCATCATATCTTATGTCTTATTTACTTTCAAAGATAGATTTATCTATTATCCAATTTTCAAATTTGTATTAGATACTCTTCACTCTTATGACACTAGGTCTTGGGGAATTATATATTTTATTGGATACATATGTTATTTACATATTATGATTTGACTTCATTTCGAAAGTCTCGTATTTACTTATTTTCTTCATATATTGATTTTTCCTTTATTTTTGAATTTTAGCTTACCTACCAAGGCTGGAATGAGATAGGTGCCATCATAACCTCAACTTTTGAATCTAGACATACCTACTATAATACATGTTCCATAAACTACATATATTTCTAGATGAAAAAATCAAACTTGGTATCAAGCATACTCATATTTAGTTTCATGCCAAAATAGTTACTACTGACAGCTAAGAATTCTCCGATTCAAACTATTGAAAGATTTGCAAAATTTAAATTTTCTCCATTAATAGGAGCCTATAATTTATGGTATTGAAATGGCTTGTGTCATGTATAGTTCTTTCCATAAAGAACCTAAAGTACCTGTTGTCCCAAATCATGAAGATGCAGTTAAAGCTTTAACAAAGTTTAGGGATCTTTCAATGCTGGATCAATCAAAACACATGATGACAACAAAAGAGTTCACCAAGAAAATAATTGAGAAGATGAAGGAATAATTACTAAATCTAAGGAAAAAAAATAATATCAAGAAAATGAAGAACATGAAGAATCAAGTGTTAAAGGAAAAAAGCTGTTTTTCATTTTCTTGATATTATTTTCTTTCCTTAGCTTTAGCAGTTGTTCCTTCATCTTCTCAATTCTTTTCTTAGTGAACTCTTCTCTTGTCATCATATATTTTGATTGAACCAACATTGAAAGCTTCTTAAATTATGTGAAGGTTTTAATTGTATCTTCATGATTTAGGAATAAGTCAAGCTCTTTAGGTTCTTTGTGAAAAAAACTATACATGAGAAAAGACATTTCAACACCATAAAGTGTGCAAAGTTCATAGCCTTTTTCAAATATCATTTTTGTCTATTAGTGGAGCTGTAGTCGGGTCCATTCGTATTGGATTTTCCATAGAGTCCAATATTATCTGTGTTGATAGGCTGAAATGATAAAGATGTAGTGACTTTATTTGATAATTTCTGTTTCAATAACATTAATATTTAAGATCCAAACAATAATAATAATTTATAAGGACATAGGCCTAATGTCTGTCTCTTTTAATTAATAACTAGTAAATGTATCCGTGTGATGCACGGATCACTTCAAAGAAAGAAAAGCCACCAATACCTTTATCATGTACCATCATCAATAACATAACTGTTTTATTTCATATTGCATTATTAATAAGGCAGATTTATACCCTATATAATTTATTGAAATCTCATAATTTCAATCCCCTTAATTTAATCTATATTCAAATGTCATAAGTACTATGTTTTATCTCAAACACAATAAATGCAAAACTATCTTGTACATGTCTCCTCTCAAATCATATCTTAATTTTTTTTAACCTATAAAAAAGATTAATTGATGAAAGAAAAAAATTCAAGATATTATCTTTTTTTATAGAATATGGTCTAAAACTATTGCGTGTTGAATAAAGAAAACTCATTTATTGACTATAAAAGCTTAATCAAAATAAAGATCATAGTAGTAATGACTAAACTACTAAACCCAACTATAAGAAAAGTAACACACAATAACTAATAATAAAATTAAAATGAAAAAAAATAGTAAACAAATATGCAAATCATATAAACTATACAGATGTTAGATGTAACTGTAAGCATACCACTACGATAAGTGCGTTCTTAATCTTAGTCACTATGGTAGATGTAACGACCCGAAATCTCATCCCGAGATGTCACACGGTGCTTAAGGCTACAAGTAGCTCCAGCTAACCCTTTGAGCCTGCTACTAGGTTTATAGCTTATACTAACGACAACCAAATCAAAACAGAGGTACTGCCATATCATATCTCAACTGAAATAACAAAGGAATACTGTCTGAATAGCACAATACTGAAAAGTCTGAAACACCACTGATCGTCTGACAAAGCCTCTACTACTCAAACGATAGAGCCATTGGGACATAACCCCAACTGACTTAAACTAAGATGAAAGTAATACTCAAAACACAATGAAAATGGGAAAGCTATAGATATAGGTCCTCAAACCATGAGGACTCATCGACTACTGACATGTAGATAAGGGAACTCAAAGATCACTATCGCTGCTGAGATTGAGCACCTGAACCTACATTATTAGAAAACGTAGCACACAGACGTATATGTGGATTAGTACTTCGAGGATGTACTAAGTATATGGGAGTGTATGCAATAATTAAAACAACAATATCATCAATCTTTATAAAAATTATGCATGTTGATATAACTGAATCACATAGCTTGAATAATCTAAAAAATGTATATCTTGTAAATTATGAATAATGAAACGCATAGTATAAATCTCGTGAGTCAATATATTATTTCTGAAATCTGTAGTTCTATTCCATTCTAAAAACGTATAGACTAAGTGGTAAAGTACTCACCTCTATGTCTAGAGCTAAGTCTGTAATTTAGAAGAAAAACTGAAATCTAAAGTAAAACATTAATTGAATAAGTTTGTGAGCCTTTACACTTAGTATCTAAAAATCTTCAGTGACCCGGATATCTTTCAAAGCCTTAGGGAAAATGACTCATCTCAAGGAACATACTTTCTTTAGAAACTGATAATTTACTCTTACTAGTAGTGAAAACTACTTTCTTCAAGGGAAAATTTATACTTTAAGAAACTGCTTGTAACGCTTCGAAAATGGGTCCCGAGACTTCACACGGTGCTTAGGGTCACAAGTGACACCAAGCTAACCCTTCTACTAGCATACTTACAAGTAACTGAATAAAATACATAAATCTGAACAAAATCAGCGGAAACATAAAACTTTTCTGAACTTGATCAATACAAATCTGAACTTTACAAGATTACAACTCTGCTTTTACAAAACAAAACTGAAACTGAATACATTAACTCTACTGACTGTCTATGAAGTCTCTACTAATATTGACTATATATAGTCGGGTTATGAATCCCAACTATCCTAACTCAATATGACTGAATAAAGAAAATACAATACTTTACAAACTCTGACTGACTCGAGCCCTTGAATCAAAAGGGCTCGTTCTCTGCTGGCGGGAAGCTGTAACTGATTATGATATGTGTGCTATGACTTGTACCTACATTATAAGACAATGTAGCACATAGACATATATGTGGATCAACACTTTGAAGATGTACTGAGTATATGGGGGTACAATGCATATATTAAAATAAAATAATACCTCAATATCATCACAGTTTATAAAATTATAATTCTCATAAATCATGAATAGTGACACATGTAATATAAATCTCATGAGTCATTATACTTTACACTAAAATTTGTATTCTCCTCTTATTCTCAAACTTGTAAGCTAAAGAAATCTTTAAACAATACTTTCAAAACTCATGCTTTCACCTTCAGGAGAGTAGAATTTCTTTGAAACTTAAGGACTTAGTACTTTTGGAACTTTAAGACTTGAGACTCTAGGAACTTGGGAGTTTCTTCTAACCGATATAAACCATGCGAGCTACATGGAGTCCAATGTCTTGCCCACATTGGGGAGAGCTATTCTATCCTTGATATTGGAGTAGAACCTTGACTTTTAGTGATCACTAGCTTAACCCACTTGGGGTAAACCAGAAATCTATGGGGGTATGTAGTTCTGGGGCATGAGACCTCGGAATCAACTCCAACTCGATGCTAAATACTACTCCCTTACTTAGCTCAGAACTTTAAGAAAATCCACCTTAAGCAATTCAAAAATATGTAATGGGAGCCAATATGCTTCTCCTTTATCTCAAATCAAAATGATGTGGATTTCTTTCTTAGCTTAAGATCAAAACTCAATTCTTTTCTTGAAATCTTGTTAGACTTATCATCAAAGCTTTAAAATCTTAACAACATGGAAATATAAGTACTCTTCTTGAAATACTTTAACAAGTATCAACAACTCATTCTCAAAGACTCATAATTTCACAATAAGGCTCAATTCATGACAATAAATCTTGAAAATTCTTGAAAATAGGATATCAATATAGGCATGTGCATTTTATATCATGAACTCTCAATTTAGATCATAATTAAACAAGATAATCATGCAATTCAAGACTTAAGAAATTCCATAATCTCATAAACTTGAAATATAGCAAAATAATATGAATTCATCTTAGAAATACGAAATTCTTTAAGAAAAACTAAAACTTTTGGGCACAAGAACGAAAGAGTGTTCTTGTTCAAATCCCACATACCTTAGATGATGAACTTTGGATGAACACTTACTTTTGGAATATTATTTGAACCTTTGAAGATGAATTCTTGGGATTCTTGGTGCGCTAATCACGAATTTTGAATTTAATTGAAAAACTAACGGTGAAATCTTTGAGATTCTTGAACTTTGGGTTGAAACCCTAGGTTGTGTTCTTGAGAGGATTGAGTAAAAGTGAGTATAATTGTGTTTTGGGAGGCGAAATCTCGTGTTAATGCATAATAGGGGGTGGAAAATACCCATTTTGTCCTTAAAAACGTGGAAACAGAACCTGGAAATCGGGTGCGTGCGACAGAGCATGCGTTGCATGCTTATCGCATGATGCTACTGTCTCTGTCACGAAAATGGCCATAACTTTTTGCTCGGGTGGCGAAATTTTGCGAAATTGGTATCATTGGAAAGATAATTCATTTATATACAATTTGGTGGGTCTTGAGATGAAAAATTCCATATATATAAAGAGTTATACACGTTTGAAGTAGACCCTTGTAGAATCAAATATCGAATTTTGGACGAATCAAATAGTCTTAGCTCAACTTTGTTCTAAATCATTGCTATGGACATTTTTCACCTCTAAAATACTTCATAGACTAGGATAATGATTATGAAACTTGTATTCACATGAGAGTCACTTGGATTGGAGATTATATACGTAGGAGCGATGGTTTAAAGACTAGCTCGAAAATGTGGGGTATTACATTATCTCCCCCTTAGGAACATTCGTCCTCGAATGTGGATAATTAAGCTGAAACACAAAGGAATTTTAGTCTTTAAGCTATCATGTACAACTAATATAAACTGAATCATTTAATCTCAAACATAATGAGCTACTGAACTGATCTGCAAGTGCATGAATTCTCATGAAAATAGCTATATAGCTAAGATAGAAACAAGAGTGTCAACTTATGAGTAACCATTACTTTGCGCTGGATCTGATTTCATGAGAAAGGATGAAAGGTTATGACATGAAAACTCGGGGTATTACAACATCCCCCTCTTGGGATTGTTCGTCCCCGAATAACAATGATTTGGTGGAAATACTAGGAAGAGACTGAGATACTACCCAAGATACTTATGAACTGAATCATGACTTAGTATCTGAAACTAAAACTGATGCATGAACTGAGCTGAATTCATAATTTACATGGACACAAACACATTACCTCTTGGAATAGACATACGCATGAGACTACAATAGTAAGACTAGGAGAAAAGTTAAGAATCTATTGGAGCTTATCTGCTTGCTTGCTCAACTGGATTGCAGGCTATAAGGACTGAATCGTACTGACTGCCCATACTCAAATGGAGTATTTTTTTTTCTAACACTTTTCTATGAAATTCTATTGACATTAGGGAGCAAAGAATTTTGGGCATGATCTGAACAGGACATTTGACTAAGGAATCACAACATTGATATAACTCTATAGCATGGAATATAGACATGTAACTCAGGGGCTAGTATAGAATCGCTAGGCCGCAGGCAACACAACTTCTTACTATCAAGCTTAGCAAAACTTCTCAAATACTCTCTTAACCATACTATTCCCCTTAAATACCATACTCATTTGATTAAACTTATAATTCTCACATGGGCACTGATAAATCTTTTTGTAAGGTCTTAACTAAACTAAGTCCTCTCACCAAATTCAAGACTAACTCAAAATCATAAGATACAAAATGTCAGACCACAATATTAGTCTAAACCACATGATTCAATATTCTATATCTTCTTAGAGTTCACACCCTAAGCATAACATGCCTTACCACTTCAATGACTAATTCAAAACTCTTGATATGGATTCACTAGCGCATATTGCATTCATCCTCTTACACCTAACATGACATTCAAGCCAATCATTAAAATCATATATAACTTTAAGGCAAATACCCATAAAGGCATACTTCACATATTCTCTAAACCTTTATCAGTAAGTATTTTCTTGCACCATTCTTAAGAACATACACACAAATTTTAACTAACCATGACATGTATCAATGACTTCGCCTCAATCTTACTTGACACTTTAGCCTTAGATAGAAAAGTATAATAATCTTTCTTAATGATACAAAAATGAGTGTGTATCAAGAGAGTCAAGCCAACACAAGAATAACAAGAGGAACAACAACAATGCTAGTGAATCGAAATAGGCCACACACGGCTTCACTAGACTTCAAGGTTTACAAAAAATGACAAGATGATAGAGATTACAAGATTGAAATAACAACAACAATAGGAACAAAGTGGAAATAACTATAGTGAATTAAAAATGGCCCCACACGGCTTCACTATGTTACCACACAAACAAAAAGATTATAAATTAAAGATAGTAACTTGACATACAATATTCAAGAATCTAAGAACCCTAAAAACATGAAAGGACCCTAATACTAAAGAATATTATTACCAAGCTCTTACTTGGACAAAGAGGAACTCAGTGACCTCAAGATCCTAATTTCTAGCCAAGATTCAACCCAAGTGTCACTCCAATTGGGAATTTTGGTTTTGAGCTTCTCCAATGGAAGAGAGAAGTTCAAAATATTACAAGTCTTGTGTTCTCAAAATATCATGAATGAACTAACTCCAAAATAATCCTAACACTATCTATTTATATTAGTCCACAAAGGGAGATAACAAATGACCATCCTACCCTTGCCAAGGGGTGGCCTTGGAGTGTAAGTTTATTACACTTCAAGGCTCCTCTTCACACTTAAAAACAGTTAATCCATTGGAAGGCTCATGTACCAACTCACACACGGCCATTTGCATGAACGTAGCTTGGATTTTTTGTAACTCCCAAGCTTGGCTACGTATGAATGATCGTGAACTTGTTGGACAGTTTGGTACACCCGTATCATCCTCTCTATCTTAAGAGGTATTTGACCTCAAATTCGACATTTGGTCATCCTCAACCGTATTCACACGTTGAAAGTTTTGTGCACTTGGTATTATGGGGGAAGGTCAATCTTGTAGGAATTATCATTGATTCTTTCAAGTACTTGGAATGGCCATCACCCCTTGGCATCAATTTGGTCTTCCTTTGAGATGGAAATCGATCCTTCCTAAGGTGCACCCACACCCAATATCCCGGTTCAAGAATGAGTTTCTTTCTTCCTTTGTTTGCCCGCTTTGCAATCTCTTGATTTTTCTTCTCAAGTTGAATCCGCACCTTCTCATGCAACTTTTTCATAAAATCTGCCCGCTTTCTTCCATCTAGGCTAATCATAAGATCACTTGGCAAAGAAGTTAAATCCAAAGGGGTAAGGGGGTTGAGGCCATATACACACTCAAAGGGAGTCATTCCCGTACTTGAGTGTATGACATGATTATAGGAAAACTCAATTAATGGTAGGTATTCCTCCCAAGAAGTCAATTTTCCCTTAATCATGGAACTTAGCATAGCACCCAAAGTCCTATTTACTACTTCTGTTTGGCCATCGGTTTGTGGGTGGGTAGAAGTGGAGAACAATAACTTGGTACCAAGCCTACTCCACATGGACTTCCAAAAGTGACTTAGGAACTTAGAGTCCCTATCACTCACAATGGTCCTCGGAACACCATGCAACTTGACAATATTATCAACAAACAAAGAGGCCACACTATGTGCATTATAATATTTAGAGCATGGAATAAAGTGTGCCATCTTAGAAAACTGATCAACCACAACAAAGATACTATCCCGACCTCTTCTAGTCCTTGGCAACCCTAACACAAAATCCATAGATATACACATCTTTGTGCATTTTGGGCCAATAGAATTGCTCCTCCAATATTCCAAGGGTCTTTTCGACTCCAAAGTAACCCATTAGACCTCCATTGTATGCTTCTCTCACAAACAACTCTCTCCATAAGCTAGAGGGTACACACAATCACCTACCTTTAAACAAGTAACCATCAAACTTGGCATAGGGATCTGAACCCCTAGCCGAATCCCACTTATCCCTACCCCATTCTTCGCATTACCTATAGATAGAAGCAAAGTGAGGGTTCTCGGGATACAATTCCTTTAAGATCTCAAAATCCATCAATTTTAAAGACAAAGTAGACTCAAGAACGTATTTTTGAGACAAAGCATCGGCAACCACATTGTCCTTACTCTTTTTGTAATGAATAACATAAGGGAAAGTTTCAAGAAACTCAATCCACTTGGCATGCCGTTTGTTAAGCTTATCTTATGCCCGAAGATGATTCAAGGACTCATGGTCCATTCAGATCACGAATTCTTTAGGCTATAAATAATGTTTCCAAGTGGCCACGGCTCTAATCAAGGCATACAACTCTAAATCGTACGTAGAGTAGTTTAGAGTTGCTCATTTGAGATTTTTGCTAAAGTAGGCAATAGGCTTCAATTCTTGAATTAAAACCGCGCCTACACCAACTTTGTTAGCATCACATTCAACCTCACAAGTCTTGTCAAAATTCAGCAATTGTAACAAAGAGGCCGAGATAAGCATAACTTTCAAGTCCTTGAAGGCCTTAGCTTGTTCATCTCCTCACTTGAAAGGCCGATCCTTTTTAATCACTTCGGTCAAGGGGGCGGTAATGGTGCTAAATACTTTGACAAAACATCTATAAAAACTAGCCAACCCATGGAAGCTTCTCACTTCACCTATGGTTTTGGGAGTTGGCCAATTTTCGATAGCATCAATCTTAGATTCATCCACTTCGATCCCTCTTGAGCTCACCACAAAACCGAGAAATCTAACTTTTTGGACACCCAAAGAACACTTTTCTAAATTAGCATATAACTTCTCCTTTCGGAGGACATCAAATACACATTATAAATATTTTACATGCTCATCTAAGGACCTACTATACACCAACACATCATCAAAGTAGACAACAACAAACTTTTTGATAAAAGGTTTCATCACATGATTCATTAGCCTCATGAAAGTACTTGGAGCATTTGTTAGGCCGAATGGCATAACCATCCATTCATAGAGACTAAATTTGGTCTTGAAGGCAGTTTTTCATTCATCACCCAGTTGCATACGGATTTGGTAATAGCCGTTCCTCAAATCAATTTTAGAAAACAAACACGAACCACTCAATTCATCAAGCATATCATCTAGCCTAGGAATAGGGTGACGATGTTTTACCATTATCTTGTTGATGGCTCGGCAATCAACACACATACGCCAAGTCCCATCTTTCTTGGGAACTAGTAGAACCGGGACTGCACAAGGACTCATACTCTTCTTGATATATCCTTTGTTGAGGAGTTTCTCCACTTGGCATTGGAATTACTTGGTATCCATCGGGTTGCTCTTATAAGCCGGTTTGTTGGGAAATTATGATCCCGGCACAAAATCTATTTGGTACTCAATTCCTCGAAGTGGGGGCATCTCTTGTGGAAGTTCTTTGGGAAAAAATCTGCAACACACAAGAAATCGAAGGACAAATAGAAGAATTAGTGGGGTTAGTGTTAAAAAAATGTGCCAAAAGAAGCATGGGTGTCTCATCATCATGATGCATGAGGAGCTACTTCTTTTTAACCAACATCACCATGTTTTATTTTCCCTTTTATGTTGAGGCAGCCTCGGATATACCCACCACCCCTCCTACAGGTTCCCCCTCTTTTTCTTTATTTTTGTATTTCTTTCCTTTTTCTTTCAATTTTCTCATCCTTTGATGCAACTCGTTCACTTGTGAAGGCAAAAGTGGATGAAGTGTGAACTTTCATCCATCCTTCTCAAGTGTATATCGATTAGACCTCCCATCATGTTTGGTAGACCTATCATATTTCCAAGGTCTACCTAACAACAAGTGATACGCTTGCATTGGTATTACGTCACAAAGCACTCCATCGTGGTAGTTTCCCATCTTAAACCGTATCACACATTGCCTCATGACTTTCAATTCGCCATATCCATTCAACCATTACAACTTGTAAGGGCTAGTATGAAGTGTAGTTGGCAATTTCAAAAATTTCACCATAGCAACACTAACAACATTTGCACAACTACCACTATCTATCACCAAAGTGCACACACTTCCCTTCACAAGGCATTTAGTATGGAATAGATTCTCCCATTGGCTAGGATCATCTATCGCCTTACTAATCATGGAATGCCTCACTACAAAGTTTGGAACCATGCTCTCCCCTTCTTGTGGATAAGCATCCTCACAATCATCATCATCATCATTATGTGGCTCGCTTTTGGGTTCCTCTCCATCTTGAGGCTCGGCCTCATTCTCTTCTTTTTCAAGACCCACTTCCTCACCAAGGTAATACAATATCCCTTTTATTAGGATCACATTGCATCGGTTTGGACATTCATTGGCTTTATGTCCCCAATCTTGGCACTTGAAATATTGGAACCCTTTAGGATTAGGATACTTGTGAGCTTCTTGTCGGGGAGGAAATTTGTGGACTATTTTAGGCTCGAGCAACCTTATAGTGGCGGGTTGGTCCTTGTTTTTGGGCTAACCCGAAGATGGTTGAACCATATCTTTTCTCCTCGACCAACCTGAGGTTGATGGTCCCTTTGCCTTGTACGACGACCTCTCTTTAAGCTCCCTTTTAATCTCAAGAGCCGCTTGGAAAATTCCTTCAATGGTATCAAACTTGTGAAACATCAAATGAGTGGAGATCTCTTTGTTCAACCCACACTTGAACCAAATGATGTCATGGCCAATTTGTTCTCCACGATGATTAAGCTTCAACATGAGTTGTTGAAACTTATCATAATATGCCATCACACTTCGATTCCCTTGTCGCAAATTGTACAACCTAGCAAGCAACTCATGACGATAACTTTTGGGAAGATACCGTTGCCTCATTAGATACCTCAACCGAAACCATGGTGGTGGTTGTCCATCAATCAACTCATTACCAAACCATTTGACATATTCCCACCATGTGTTAGCATAGCCTTCAAAGTGAGCTATGGCATAACAAATCTTCTTGTCCTCCGATATATCATTCAATTGAAACACTTTATCACACGACAACTCCCAAGCAAGATACACCTTGGGGTAACTTTCACCCTTAAAGGTAGGTAGGCTCAATTTGATGGTATTGATGTCTACATCTCTCTCTTGGTGTCGGTTTCCCCTTTCTCCAGACCCTCGGTATCTTCTTGGATCCGCACGTCCCCCTCTCATCTCTTCTTCCCTCATATAAGCATCGTCAAAGGCTCTATACCCTTCATAATACTCTCTACCATATTACTTAAAGTGGACGGTATGGTTTTGGATTTTTGGAACATAATTTGGAGGGATTGGATTTTGTGGAGGTGGTGATCTTTGGTTTAGTGGAGCTTGGAAGGGAGGGTTCAGATTTTGTGGAGGCATTTAACGTCGGAGTCCCTCTTGTGGAACTTGAAGAGTTTGGGAATGGTTTGTTCTATTGGAGTCTTGGTTTAGGGGGTTATGAGTGGTTTGGCTTGCGGCATTTAGTGGAGCTAGTGAAGGATTTGGCAATTGTGGCCGTGTTTCGGTAGTAATGGTGCCGGAGGAATTTCTATCATGTCCACTTGACTAAACATGTCGAGGAGTAGAAGGACGAGAGTTCCTTTGACTCTCCACTTGTTCTAACCTCCCACTAATAGTCGTCACTTCTCCTCTTATGGCTCCCACTTCCATACTCAACCTTTCAAGAGCTTGGGTCATAGCCTCAAGAGTGACCCTCATATTCTCCATTTCATTAGAATCCACGGTTTGAGATGTGGTTCCCTCTATTGTCAAGGTATCACCTACACAATCGACAAACAAGTTAGTTTAAAACCTCTCCTCACTCACACACTCTCGGATCACTCACACTTGAGTTCTACAAGTGTTGTAGATTGGCTAGTAACCCATGAATCCTTAAGGTTTGAGTATATACTTGTCCAGAGTAGATTCTTGTTTAAAACTCAAATAATTCTTGTCGGAGTAGAGTCAAGGAGTTACAACGTATTCAAATGACAAAAAGTACACAAACAAACGATGACACGAATACAAGGCTTCAAAGGACTAATTAACAACCTAGTAGGAATGTACTAGCTTGCAAATTAGTTCTCGAGTCAATTAAAAGAAACTAAGAATCAATAATTAGAAACTAGAATATCCAAATTGAGCTTAATTAATGACGTGAACAATGATTAAGGTGATGTGGCAGTGTGAAATTGGTCACGGGTCCATACATTTTGTTCAACAACTTGAAGCCTTAATCTTCACAATTTTGTAATGGATGACTTTGCTTTTGGAGGGAAAGTAAAGTCTTGTAACTTTTCTACTTTTTCCAACTCAAAAAGATGAGGCTTGACTTTAATAGTTCCACAAGACAAGGCTACTTGTTTTAAGGAAAAGTGGTTGTTAAGTCAAGGAAGTGATGTTGGCAAGTCTTTTCACAAACAACTTTACAACTTTGTCTTACAACCCTTTTGGATCTATTTTAGTCTTTATAGTGGTCAAGATATGAGATGATGAGAAGATCCAGATGAACACCACAACAATACTTCAAGAACACAACCACAATTCACCAACAATATCCCACTTTAAAGTCAAGAAACAACACACAAACTCAGCCTTCTTCAAGTTCATCATACTACCACTTCAAGTCCACAATAGCAATGTCAATATATTAAGCTCACTTAGCTTTAGACACCTTTTGTGTTGATGAGAAAGAAATCAACACAAGAAACAAACTAGACAAATAAAAGAACATCTAGATATAAACACACAAACACCAATCTTGCAACACAATTTTTTTGGCCCAGAACAAGATGGACAGGTTTTTTTTTTATTCTGGAATTTTCAGATTTCTGCAACCTTTTTTTTTTTTTTGGTATTTTTCAACTACCAAACCTAAGATTGATTTTGTTGGAACAAAATCAACCACAAGCTTTGATACCAAATGATACAAAAGTGAGTGTGTATCAAGAGAGTCAAGCCAACACAAGAATAACAAGAGGAACAACAACAATGCTAGTGAATTGAAATAGGCCACACAAGACTTCACTAGTCTTCAAGGTTTACAAAAAATGACAAGATGATAGACATTACAATATTACAATAACAACAACAAGAGCACCAAAGTGGCAGCAACTATAGTGAATCAAAAATGGCCCCACATGGCTTCACTATGTTACCACACAAACAACAAGACTACAAATTAAAGATAGTAACTTGACATACAATATTCAAGAATCTAAGAACCCTAACAACATGAAAGGACCCTAAGACTAAAGAATATTATTACCAAGCTCTTACTTGGACCAAGAGGAACTCAATGACCTCAAGATCCTAGTTTCTAGCCAAGATTCAACCCAAGTGTCACTCCAATTGGGAATTTTGGTTTTGAGCTTCTCCAATGGAAGAGAGAAGTGGAGAAGCTCAAAATATTACAAGTCTTGTGTTCTCAAAATATCATGAATGAACTAACTCCAAAATAAACCTAACACTATTTATTTATATTAGTCCACACAGGGAGATAACAAATGACCATCCTACCCTTGCCAAGGGGTGGCCTTGGATTGTAAGTTTATTACACTTCAAGGCTCCTCTCCACACTTAAAAACATTTAATCCATTGGAAGGCTCAAGTACCAACTCACACACGGCCATTTGCATGAACATAGCTTGGAGTTTTTATAACTCCCGAGCTTGGCTACGTGTGAATGGTCGTGAACTTGTTGGACAAATTGTAGAACTTGTTAGACAGCTTGGTACACCCGTATCACTTAATGAGGGTCATCAACTCTCTCTCATCTAAACCATTGCTTATCCACTATCATTGCCACTATCTTAATATAGGAAGAGGTCACCGAAAGGCTAACACATAAGAACCTGAAGCACAAAAGACTACAGTACATAACTTTAACACTTATCTGATGCCTGAGGAATAGAATGTCAAAGGCATGGATTCATTAAAGAGATCTAAACTGAGGACATACATGATATAATGCGAACTTCACTAGTATTGTGAGTTCTAAAAACTGGTCATTCTCTGAGACATGAGTTCATACTTATCATGAGCTATTCAACATAAGACTGGAGTGCATAGATTTCTGAGGGATAACTCGAATTATAGAGTAAAGCGGTTACTGACTTACTAAAAGTTGAGAATGAACTCAAATATGCATTAAGTATATAAATTTTGGCCCTTAGATAGCTAAAAAAGGAGCTGGAAAAATAAGGAAGCATGCTGCGAAGCATGCGTCGGACGCTATGGAGCACCGGAATGGAGCGTGCACCGCATGCTCTATTGCATTTTACTATGGGTGGACTGGAGCGTGCGTCACACGCTAATCGCACGATGCCACTATTTTGAATTCCAAACATGCCCTAAATGGATTCCAAAAATACTGAAACTCACCCAAGATGTACTATTGATTCCCTCAATCATGAATCAACTTGAAAATTAACTTTCGAAGGTCAGGAAGGTCGCAAATAAATTCCTCATATTTTGAAGGCTTTGGAAAAGACTAAGTCTTGGCACTTAGCTGAAAATTTCTAAGTTTTGGGACCTATTTTGTCATGCAACAAGGAACTGAAATGAGCTAGAATCTTAAAAGGTCTTATACTATCTCCCCTCAGATTAAAGCCATCTTCTAAACTTATGGATCTGTCTCGCAAGTGATGGATTTGGTGTTATAATGACTGAAATCCAAGGAATACTCTAGAGTAAGAAAGGTTCACTATCTCATCATAACTTATTATTGACATGTGTATCACAATCTAATTCTCAAAACTTGGTTTGGTTCTTCACTCCACCATCTCGCCCTTAGGTCAAAGTTGATATTCTAAGCTGATGGTCTATTCTATATCCTCGAGACTAAGCCATAATTTCATCATTCTAATGTCTACACATAAATTCTAAACTCACAAGAATAAACTAATTTTGAACTTACTGACTTCATTCTTGAACAATCCATTCATATGCCATCCTTAACTTTCTAGCTTCAATAATCATCATCGAAGACTTACACTCTCATTTGCAAACATATCTACATCTCTAATCACATAATCATAGCCTACCAAGATCACTTCTATACTTATAATTTTTTTCCAAACCATGAGAATAAAAATCATACTTAAAAGGCTCAACATCTTTAATCATAACTTCTCAACTTAGCTATCAAGAACATCATATATTATCTAACTAGTCTTTCTCTACCTAGCAACTCAACGGTACTACTAACCACACAACATGCAATGATCCTAAAAAATAATGTAGTCCCATATTACCTTGGGCATACATCTACATCATACATACAACATCATACTTAACTATGAGTCAAGTAAACTTAAGCTCTTGCATACACTGTTCAAGACTATTAGATCACTCCCATATAACTAGCATCATTAACTAAGAAATCATCACATCTACCTTCATGACCATCAACTGTTCAAACTTAATGTCTAGTGATAAACATGATTTACAACCCAATCTCACACATAATTCTCGCTTAGAAACTATATAACACAATATTAAGAAACACTAGTATGCTAGAACCCCATAACAATGACAATAGATCATAATCATATGTCCTATCTTATTCACAATCTGTTAACACATCCTCCTTCTTCACATCATTACTATTTACCCATCTTCACACCTAAATTAGTTTCATAGCTCTATAAATTTCAGCTAAACTCCTTTCTGTAACCCCAAGGGAACAAAACTCAACCACTAAGTACTTTCATCAATAACCTATACTTTTCTAACACAACAATTATCATCGATGACTTTCATACTTCAAGCAAACAACAATTCTCCTTAACTAATAAATAACTCCTTCTCTACCTTTCACTAAATAATAAACAAGGACATATCACTTCATTACTAGCCTAATCATGCACAAAAATTCAGCTATACATATATATATATATATATATATATATATATATATATATATATTCAATAAATTGTCCTTACCATATTTCTTGTCACTACACTTCTAACTAACATAAGAACAACAGGATGAACAACAAGTTGTTAGTGAATCGAAATAGTCCTCACACGGCTTCACTAGACTTTGGTTTTGTGTTTTGAATAAAAAAATGAGATGAATAATAAAGCAACTATGCTAGTGAATTGAAAGAGGCCCACACGGCTTCACTAGACTTTTAGTTTCGAAAACACAATGATAACAAGATTACATAATACAAGAGATAGAAACTTGACACACAATATTCAATGATCTAAGAATACATATCTTACTCCATCTTAACTGAAAAACTCATAAGAACGAGGGCATAACTTTAAATTTGAGGGACTTATAACACACTAGAAGGCTCCTCTCAAGCTGCCTTGTGAAACTTTTGAAAATTCTTGCTAGCAAGTCTGAGAGCATTATCAGGGAAGGAAATTGGAACTTACCGATCATGTTACCTCAAGAACAGTACATAAATAGAGAAGTATATATTATCATTATGAATATTGAGAAGGAATCTGAAAGCACATCTAACTTGGGCTTAGTGCGCGATTTTTTTTGAACATGAATAAAGCTCTTCAAACTTTGGTATTTAAAAGCATTGATGGGATAATTTCCGGTCTTCTTAAAATCCCATAACTATTTGTGGAGATTGTCTGAGAAAGTTTATCAGTAAAGACTTAAGCTTGACTATTTCTGATACCTAGAAAATAAGGCAGAGATGGCCTGAATAGACTAAGATGAAAATCTATATGAGTTTCTCAGAGAACCTTTCTATAGCACGATCTGATACTTGAAAGAATGGAAATATTTCCTAAATGCCTTGTAGTCTCTCGAAAAAAGTACAGATGTCTCCGTACCGTTTCTCAAGACATTACTAGACACGACTTCACAGACACCCTAGGACTCTTGAACTTTGTGCTCTGATACCAAGTTTGTAATGCCCCAAAAATGGGTTCTGAGACGTCACATGGTGCCTAGGGTCACAACTGACCCCAAGCTAACCCTTATACTGGCATACTTACAAGCAACTGAATAAATTACATAAATCTGAACAAAATCAGCAGGAGCATAAAACTTTTATGAAATTGATCAATACAAATCTGAACTTTACAAGATTACAACTCTGATTTTACAAAACAAAACTAAAACTGAATACATTTACTCTACTGACTGTCTATGAAGCCTCTACTAATATTGACTATAGATAGTCAGGTCATGACTCCGAACTATCCTAACTCAATATGACTGAATGAAGAAAATACAATACTACACAAACTCTAACTGACTTGAGCCCTTGAATCAAAAGGGCTCATTCTCTGCTGGCGGGAAGCTGCAACCTATCTGATTATGATATGTGTGCTATAAGTTGTACCTACATTATAAGACAATGTAGCATATAGACATATATGTGGATCAGTACTTTGAGGATGTACTGAGCATATAAGGGCGCAATGCATATATTAAAATAAAATAATACCTCAATATCATCACAGTTTATAAAATTATGCATGCTAAATATAATTGACTCACTTGACTTGAATAAGTCTGAAATATAATTCTCATAAATCATGAATAGTGAAACATGTAATATAAATCTCGTGAGTTATTATACTTTACTCTAAAATCTGTATTCTCCTCTTATTCTCTAACTTGTAAGCTAAAGAAATCTTTAAACAATAACTTCAAAACACATGTTTTCATCTTGAGGAGAGTAGAATTTCTTTGAAACTTAAGGACTTAGAACTTTTGGAACTTTAAGACTTGAGACTCTAGGAACTTGGGAGTTTCTTCTAACCAACATAAACCATGTAAGCTATATGGAGTCCAACGTCTTGCCCACGTTACGGAGAGCTGTTCTATCCTTAACATCAGAGTAGAACCTTAACTTTTAGTGATCACTAGCTTAACTATCATGACCCGAACCGGGGCCCTGGCCGTGACGAGCATTCCGAACCATGAAGGCCCAAAACACCCCCATCTATCCGGTAATCATGCACATAATTCATATGATAAAAGAAATACGGAAGATTCATAATACTACGAAAACATGGTCATGAGTCCAATGAAATCAATAATGGGAACTAACGTCCCACAACATATATCGGCATCTGAAAACCGTCTGCAAAATCTCTACTACATGACTAAAACAAACAAACTGTCTGAAAACTGGGACAAGGCCCCCAGTAGACCTAAAACTATTAAATGATAAATAAACTGCCAGGCATTAGGACTTCTGGAATATAGAAGGCTCACCACTTGTCTCTGCAAAACTATCTAAAGATTCTACTAATTTTCTGGACCTCTAGACTGTGCCTCCGAACCTGGGAGGGAAGGGGGTTAATACAAAGTACTGGTACGCAGTATAATCCAAAAAAAGTAGAGATTTTTATATAAAATAAATGAGAGCTGATATAAAGCACATTATTGTAAAATGATTTCGAAAATACATGGGCTTAGTATAATGATTTTTCAACAAAAATGCAACACATTTGAGCTAGGTGGTACACCCCAAAATTTTACATTTTCACCAACTGTCAAATCTCGGTTGCCACCGAGATTAGAGTATAAGTGAGGGAAAGACACACACGATCACACAGCAGGGTGTCTCGACCCAATCAAGTATGGTAGTGGACAAGATCACAAAACAGGGCTCCTAACCTCCTAACCATAGTCCTAATTTGGGATGACATAATGTCAGGTACACAGGATCACACAGTAGGGAACCAAGTTCCCGTGTTGGCAAACACGATTTCCAGCGTAGAGTCATTTGACTCGTGCTTTCTTTGGGTAGCCATCTATCTCACAAAATGAATGCATTAAACTCATTTTAATCAATCACATGTCATACTCTGCAGGGTATCGTCATACCCGACCTGAAAGTCATCAATATCACATCAACTTTCCAACTTCTCATACCATTTACCACATGCACATATGTATGACTTTCACACCATCAAAACACATACACCATGGTTCTCAACATGCAATTACTCAAGAAGTTTAATCATTTATGAGTAATGTCATATCAATTGCAAAACTCATGGTCTCAATGGTTTTTAACACTAGTATAATATGGGGTATAAACATTATCATGGGAAATTTAGAAAATTCAAAACTCATGTACATCACACCTTTTTGAAATTTCAGGTCACTTGTTCACAATTCAACCATTTAAATACATTCAAACAAACAAACCCATGATATCTCAATAGTTCTTTCAAAATCATATATCAAAACATGTTATTTGTATCAATTGAAAACCCCCATTTGTAAAAACATATATGTACTTGTATAAATTTAAAGTATTGCATAAGTTCCATTTTGAAAACATGCCCATGAACTTTAGGATAACCCCACGTACCTCTATTTATGAAATTAATGGGTGCTTATTGAAGCCTATGATCTGGGGATTTCGAATCTTCAATCGATTTTGAAAACCCACGGTTGAATCTTGGGTTTCTTGAAGTTCTTGTTTGAAACCCTAGAGAGTATTCTTGATGATTTTAATAAAAATAGGGCTAAGTTGCTCAAACATACCCTAAATCCTTTGTTTGGATGGTTTTAAAGGCTAGGGAAAAGTCAAATTTACCCTTAATGACTCCTGAACAGAACTGGAAATTTGAACTTATAAACCCGATTTTGGATACCACCGTGACGCGCCACAATCACAGAGGTCCACTGGAATTCGACGAGTGGGAAATTGGGTGCTTTCACGATGTGCCACCATCGCGGAGCCCCACTAGAATTTGACAATTGTCAATTTGACCCTCTCTGCGATGCCCTAGACCCCAAAATGATGATGTTTACGATTGGAACTTTAAATTATTCATAACTTTTTCACCGTGGGTCCGTTTTGGATAAATCTTATATCATTGGAAAGCTAATTCAGTCATCTACAAAATAAAAGGTTGAAATCTAGGAAATTCCACATGAAAATTTTTTTCTTAGATCATTCTAGAAGCTAATGCTTAGACTTTCCATGGATGGAACTTAGCTAAAAAGACGTCGGGTTGTTACAATATCCCCCCTTGGGATCATTCATCCCCAAATGATGATGCGGAACACAAAAAAGCATGATTCCAAGCATACTAAAGCATAGAAAGATTTAGGTAAGGGTTGTACCTTCAAATCCGCCATCTACTGGGTCAAAAAGGTGTGGGTATCTTGTTCTCATGTCATCTTCTGATTCCCAAGTGGCTTTCTCAACCTTCTAATTTCTCTACAATACCTTAATTGAAACTATTTCTTTACTTCTCAACTTTTGGACCTGATGATCTAGGATTCGAATAGGTTCCTCTTCATATGATAAGGAGGCAGTCACCTTGATCTCTTCTACAGGAAACACCAAGAATGGTCTCCAATGTATTTCTTCAACATGGATATGTGAAATACCGAATGGACAGAACCCAAATAGGCAGGAAATTTTAACTCATACACAACACCACCTATTCTCCTTAAAATCTGATATGGTCCTATATAGCGAGGACTCAATTTACCTTTCTCTTCAAATCGTATAACTCCTTTCATGGGAGAAACCTTTAGAAATACCCAATCTCTGACCTCAAACTCTAACTCTCCCCTCCTAACATTGGCGTAGGATTTTTGATGACTCTAAGCTATCTTAAGTCGTTCTCTAATAAGTTTCATATCTTTCATTGCCTGATGAACAAGATTAGGCCCAAATATCTGCATCTCACCCACTTCATACCACCCTATTGGTGACCTACATCTTCTCCCATACAATGCCTCAAATGGCGCCATCTTAATACTGGAATGGAAACTGTTATTATACGTGAACTCAATCAATGTCAAGTGATCCACCCAACTACCTTTTAAATCAATCACACAAGCCCTCAACATATCCTTAAGGGTCTGGATGGTGCGTTCCACTTGCCCATCCATTTGGGGGGTGAAAAGAAGTACTTAGGTTCACTTGGGTACCTAAACCTCTCTAAGAAAATCTCCAAAACTGAGAAGAAAACTGCGTACCTCGGTCAGATATAATGGACACAGATGCCCCCATGCAAACAAACTATTTTTGCGATGAATAGCTTACCGTAATCCTCTCCTAAATAGTTAGTCCTGACAGGCAAAAAGTGCGCTGACTTGGTCAGCCTATCTATAATTACCCATATAGAATCATACTGGTTTCGGGACTTCGGAAGTCCTGTAATGAAGTCCATATTTATCATCTACCACTACCATAAAGGCAGAGCTATCTCTTGGGAAGTACCTCCTGGCTTCAAATATTCTACCTTCACTTGCTGACAGTTCAAACACTTGGAAACAAAATCAGCTACATCATATTTCATGTTATTCCACCAATACAAAGTTTTCAGATTATGGTACATATTAGTATAGCCCTGGTGAACAACATACCTCGAAGTCTGTGCTTCATCAAGGATTCTTTATGCAGTCCATACATATTTGGGATGCACAACCTACCCTAATATCTCTGAATACCATCACCACTAATTTCAAATGACATTACCTTTTGTTGACCCACATCTTTCTTGATTTGCATCAAGATGAGATCTTCAACCTGCTTCTTTTTAACTTCAGCACAAAGGGATGACTTAGCTATCTCTTGAACAATCACCCCTCTATCTTCAGAATCTAAGAGTCGCACTCTCAAATTTGCAAGGCGGTGAATATCCTTTACTATCTCTCTCTTCCCCTCTTCAACATGAGAAAAGCTACCCATAGACAACCTGCTGAGAGCATCGGCTATAACATTTGCCTTTCCCAAATGGTAATGCAGGCTCATATCATAGTCTTTCAAAAGCTCTATCCAACGCCTCTTCCTGAGGTTCAATTCTTTCTACGAGAAAACATACTACAAAATTTTATGGTCAGTATAAATATCAACATGCACTCCATAGAGATAATGCCTCCAGATCCTAAGTACAAACACCACGGCTGCTAATAGCATTCAGCCAGAATTCATATTTGGAAAACTTAGCATATAACTGATGATCTTTAAGGGTCTGAAGGATAATTTGGAGGTGAATGGCATGGTCTTCCTTACTTTTGGAATAGATCAGAATATCGTCAATGAACACTGTGACGAACAAATCTAGAAACTGACGGAAAACCCTATTCATAAGATCCATGAAGGCTGCAGAGGCGTTAGTCAACCCAAAGGACATGACTAAGAACTCATAGTGACCATATCGGGTTCGGAAGGCTGTTTTGGGAATGTCTGACTCCCTAACCTTCAACTGATGATAGCTTGAATGAAGGTCTATTTTCAAAAAACAGTTAGCACCCTGAAGTTGGTAAAAAAGATCATCAATCCTAGGAAGAGGATATTTGTTTTTAATAGTGACCTTATTCAACTGGCGGTAGTCTATGCATATACGAAGGGACCCATCCTTCTTTCACACGAAAAGTATGGGTGCACCCCATGAGGAAACACTAGGACAAATAAAGCCTTTGTCTAGGAGGTCTGCGAGCTGTTCTTTTAACTATTTCAGTTCTGCGGAAGCCATTCCATATGGCGGAATGGAAATAGGACAAGTGTCTGGCAATACATCAATGCTAAAATCTATCTCCCTATCAGGTGGTATCCCTAGGAGATCTTCGGGAAATACTTTTGGAAACTCATTCACTACAGGGACTGACTGAAGAGGAAGACTTTCAACCCTGGAATCTTTTACTCATATTAGATGGTACATACAACCTCTGGAGATGAGTTTTCGGGCTGTAAGATAATAGATAAAGTGACCTCTAGGTGCTACAAAATTTCCTGCCCACTCAATTGGTGACTTATTCAGGAAAGAAAAAGTAACCTTTTGGGTTCTGCAATTAAGTGTGACATAACATGAATAGAGCCAGTCCATGCCAAGGATAGCATTAAAGTCTACCATATCAAGTTCTATAAGGTCCGCCATAGTATCTCGGCTAAGAATAGACACAATATAATTTCTATACACCCTTCTAGCAATAGAATCACCTACAGGAGTGGAAACAGTAAAGAGTTCTATAATAACTTTGGGCTTAAACCCAAAATCAACAGCCACATAAGGGGTCACATAATATAAGGTAGATGTAGGATCAAGCAACACATAAATATTATGGGAAAAGATTCATAACGAACCGGTGACAACATCTGGTGAAGCATTCGCCTCCTGGAGGTTAGTCAAATTGTATAACCTATTACGACCACTCCCGGCAGCTGAAGGGGCACCCTTAGGAGGAGGAGTCGTAGAGGCGACTTGGGACTTAGCCTCCCCCCCCATATTTCCTCCAGCAGAAGGGCAATCTCTTTGAAGATGACCCACCTTTCCATAAGAATAACAATTTCTCTCCTCAAAATAATACTTCCCTGGGTGATTCTTTTTGCAAGTCTCACACCGCGGATAAGTACAATGATGTTGGGCCACACTGCCTTATGACTGAGTAACTGGGGATCTGGATCCATGGTGAGTTTGAAAACTCTGAGATTGTCTGTCTGCCTATGGTCTAGGCACTGGGGCACTGGCAGCAGACTGTGCATTACCATAATTTTTCTTCTTCTGCCATTTATTTCCCCACTTACCGGTTTGAGGCTGATTGTGACCATGGTTGGTAGATCTGGCTCTTTTTGCCTGTCATTCCTTCTCTCTAGATTCAAAAATATTCAATTTCTTCTCCTCTACCTATTTCATGTGAACTGTTAGCCTAGCAAAGTCCAACTCCTTGTTCAGCATAGCTCTCTGACACTCAAGCACCAGATCATCTGAAAGGATGGAAGCAAACTTCCTCATTCGGGCCCTCATGCTACTCGTTATCTTAGGAGCATGACGGGCCAACTGATTAAACTTTAGAGTATACTCCAGAACACTCATCTTACCCTGCTTAAGGTTGATGAATTCCTCTACTTTAGCTTCCCTCATCTCCAAAGGAAAAAATTGGTCAAAAAAAGCTTCCATAAATTTGTCCTACACTGTAGGCTCAACACTGTCACCCTTTGCCTCTTCCCACTCATTATACCATTGGTTCGCTACATCCTTTAGCTGATAAGCCACTAGCTCAACACCTTCCACCTGATCCACATGCATCACTCTGAAAATCTTCTTTATTTTGTGTATTAACTCTTGGGGATTCTCTTCTACTTTAGTGCCAGTAAACTTAGGCGGGTTCATTCTCATAAACTGGCCCACCCTAGTAGCTTCAGATATAATAGGTGTAGACCCAACATCTTCTGATCACTGGGCCTGATTAGCCACTAACTGTGTCAACATATGAATAGATTATCTAAATTTAGCATTCGAAATATCCCTCTGAGTAGTCGGGGGACAGTTAACATTGGTCCGTGGAGCCCTAAGTGGACTGGATGGGATTGGAGCATTTTCGGAGTAGGGATTGGGTCTAGAGTAGGAGCTCTATTACGTGTCCTCATCCTATGAGTGGGACGGACTTCATCATTCTGAGCACTCTGATTAGATTGCGACGAGGAGGCATGACTCACTGATTAGGAACAGACTTGACTCTGAAGAACGAACTAAATCACAAAGAAGGGAAACATTTCCTAAACGCCTAGTAGCCTCTTGCTTATAAGTGTGGTGTGCTACACCCCATAAATAAGACTTTATCCGATGCAATTTCGCAGACACCCTGAGACCATGAATCGTGCTCTGATACCAAGTTTGTTACAACCCAAACTGGGGCCCTGGCCGTGACGAGCATTCTGAACCATGAAGGCCCAAAACACCCCTATCTATCTGGTAATCATGCACATAATTCTTATGATAAAAGAAATGCGGAAGATTCAAAATACTACAGAAACATGGTCATGAGTCCAATGAAATTAATAATGGGAAATAATGTCCCACAACATCTATCGACATCTAAAAACCGTCTGTGCAATCTCTACTACATGACTAAAACAAACAAACTGTTTGAAAACTGGGACAAGGCCCTCAGTAGACCCAAAACTATTAAATGATAAATAAACTGCCATACATCAGGCCTTCCGAAATATAGAAGGCTCACCACTTGTCTCTGCAAAACTATCTAAAGATTCTACTAATTTTCTGGACCCCTAGACTATGCCACCGAACTTGGGAGGGAAGGGGGTCAATACAAAGTACTAGTATGCAGAATAATCCAAAACAAAGTAGAGATTTTCATATAAAATAAATGAGAGCTGATATAAAGCACATTATTGTAAAATGATTTCAAAAATACATAGGCTTAGTATAATGATTTTTCAACAAAAATGCAACACATTTAAGCTTAGTGGTACACCCTACAATTTCACATTTTCTCCAACTGTCAAATCTCGGTTGCCGCCAAGATTAGAGTATAAGTGAGGGAAATACACACAAGATCACACAGCAGGGTGTCTTGACCCTATCAAGTATGGTAGTGCACAAGATCAAAAAGCAGGTGTAACGCCCTAAATTTAGGTCCCGAGATGTCACACGATGCTTAAGGTCACAAGTGACCCCAAGCTAACCCTTCTACTGGAATAAGTCATAAGCAACTGAATAAAAATATAAATCCATACAAATCAGCAGAAATTAACTCTTTTCTGAATTTGATCAATACAAAAATGGAATTTTACAGGATTACAATTCTGCCTTTACAACCAAAATTGTACCAAAATACATTAACTTCTACTGACTGTCTATGAAGCCTCTACTAGTACTGACTGTAGATAGCCGGGTCATGACTCCCGACTACCCCAACTCAATACGATTGAATAAAGAAAATACAACACTATAAAATCTGCATAACTAACCTAAGCCTTGAATCAAAAGGACTTATCACCTGCTGATTGGATACCACGAACTGACTAGATTTGAAGGTACAACTATACCTTGTACCTTCATTCCAAGAAAATGCAGCCCACATCCGAAGATGTGGGTCAGTACCATGGAAAAATACCGAGCATATGGGGTGAAATGCATATATAAAATAATATCTTAATATCATCACAATTTATAAAATTATGCATGCTGATATAGATGACTCACTTAGCTTGAATTAAATCATCAAAATCATGAAAGGATAAAATAAGTATATAACACATGTGAGTCATCATATAATTTGTCAATCACTTTCAGTTCATCAATAATATCAATTCTCATAATGTAAATATCATTTAAATCTTTCGAAAGAATAACTTTCACAATTCCATTTTCAAATCACTTCACCATTCACCATAGACACAAGGAAACACACACGCTGGGAGATCCTATAACCGACATAAACCATGTGAGCTACATGGAGTCCAACGTACAACCCACGTTGGGGAGAACCGTCCTATCCTTACTATCAGATAGGACTATCGATATCAAATCCACACAAACTAGTGATCACTATATAAATCAGCCTCAGGCTCACTCTTACGGAGGCACGTAGTTCTAGGGAAGTAAGGTCGCTTTATACCTCCTACTTGGTGCTAAAGATTTCTCCCAGACTTAGCTCAGATCGTTTCAAAGACAATCCACAACAAAACAATTTCAGTAATATATAAATATACATCGGGAGCCATCATGCTTCCCATCTATCAAAATCAACCACGTTGTAGATTTCTTTCACACTCGAGTTCAAAACAACTCCATTAAGACCAAAAGGTCAAATCATTCAAAATATCTCAAATATTCAACATCAACGTGCTTATAACACACACTTTCTAAAAAAAAAACAATTTCCAATGGGAATTCAGGACCCAAATATCAAAATCATGATAAATATCGTTCAAGATTCATGCTTTATATCTCCACACATGTAAATTCATCTTTCAAAATCATAAACATCAAGATTTCATAATAATCATCATAAGATGTGGGTTCATGCTTTAAATTCGTAAAAATCAAATAAAAATCATGCCTTTGTAAAGAAAATTACTTTTGGGCACAAGAACGAAAGAGAGTTCTTGTTGAAAAACCCCACATACCTTGAATGAAGAACTTTAGATCGATACTCATTTTTGAGATGTTAATCGTGCCTTTGAATGATGGTTCTTGGAGTTCTTGAACTAGGAACTTGGAATATTGAATAAATTTGCAGAATTAATGGTGAACATTTGAGGTTCTTGAAGTTCTTGAACTAGGAACTTGGAATCTTGAATAAATTTGCAGAATTAATGATGAACTTTGGAGGTTCTTGAAGTGGGATGTAGGAGCTTAGGGTTTTCTTTTTGAGGGAATTTGATGAAATATAACATATAATGCTTCCAATAGGCTTTAATATAGGGTTTGGATGGATTTTGGGTGAGGGGGAATGACCAAAATGCCCCTAAAAATTAAATAGTTCTCGAATCTATCCTTTGGTGGACTGTTTTGATAGTCTGAAGTAGATAAATCATAATGTTTTACTCCAATATCCAAATTGGATGAAACCAATTTCATTAGAAATAGGACTCTCATATATTTCCGTTCATATATAGTATCTCACCCAGATCATTGTGTACAAGGAGTTATGATGGTTTGAAGTTGACCAAAAAATTCACTTTTGGTAGGCTGAAGTAGATCGACCATAACTTTTTATCCGATAGACAAATTGGATGAAACCAATTTCATTGGAAAGTGGACTCGCAGAGCTTTCCATTGATGTATAGTAGATCACTCAGATCATTAGGTACAAGGAGTTATGATCGTTTAAAGTTGGATAAAAAATACTCCAGCCTCAGTACTTTTTTTCCTGCACGTTTTACAATTCACAGTTCGATCGGAATGGTCGTAACTCATCGCTCGAGTGTCCATTTTTGATGATCTACATATCATTGGAAAGATTATTCGTTACTCTACACAATGGTAGGTCAAAGTCTTAGAAATACTGCACAGAAAATTTATGGATCACTCAAAAGCGTAGAACTCGATACGTTTCTCACAAAATCTTTACGAAGAAAATTTTTTGGGGTATTACAGCAGGGCTCCTAACCATAGTCCCTATTTGGGATGAAATAATGTCAGGTACACAAGATCACATAGTAGGTTACCAAGTTCCCAAGTCGACAAATACGATTTCCAGTGTAGAGTCATTTGACTCGTGGTTTCTTTGGGTACCACCTATCTCACAAAATCAATGCATTAAACTCATTTTAATCAATCACATGTCATACTCTGCAGGGTATCGTCATACCCGACTTGCAAGTCATCAATATCACATCAACTTTCCAACTTATCATACTATTTACCATATGCACATATGTATGACTTTCACACCATTAAAACACATACACCATGGTTCTCAACATGTAGTTATTCAAGAAGTTTAATCATTTATAAGTAATGTCATATCAATTGCAAAACTCATGGTCTCAATGGTTTTTAACACTAGTATAATATGGGGTGTAAACATTATCATGGGGAATTTAGAAAATTCACAACTCATGTACATCGCACCCTTTTGAAATTTTAGATCACATGTTTACAATTCAACCATTTAAATACATTCAAACAAACAACCCCATGATATCTCAATAGTTCTTTCAAAATCATATATCAAAACATGTTATTTGTATCAATTGAAAACCCCCATTTGTAAAAACATATATGTACTTGCATAAATTTAAAATCTTGCGTAAGTTTCTTTTTGAAAACATACCCATGAACTTTAGGATAGCCCCACGTACCTCTATTTACGAAATTAGTGGGTGCTTCTTGAAGCCTATGATCTGGGGATTTCAAATCATCAATCGATTTTGAAAACCCACAATTGAATCTTGGGTTTCTTGAAGTTCTTGTTTGAAACCCTAGAGAGGATTCTTGATGATTTTAATAAAAATAGGGTTAAGTTGCTCAAACATACCCTAAATCCTTTATTTGGACGATTTTAAAGGCTAGGGAAAAGTCAAATTTACCCTTAATGACTCCTGAACGGAACTAGAAATTTGAACTTCAAAAACCCGATTTTGGGTACCACCACGACGCGCCACAATTGCAGTGGTCCACTGGAATTCGATGAGTGGGAAATTGGGGGCCTCTGCGATGCGCCACCATCGCGGAGCCCTACTGGAATTTGACAATTGTGAATTTGACCCTCTCCTCGATGCGCTAGACCCCAAAATGACAATGTTTATGACTGGAACTTTAAATTATTCCTAACTTTTTCACCGAGGGTCTGGTTTGGACGAATCTTATATCGTTGGAAACCTAATTCAGTCATCTACGAAATGAAAAGTTGAAATCTAGGAAATTCCACATGAAAAATAATTTAGATCATTCTAGAATATAATGGTTAGACTTTCCATGGATGGAACTTAGCTAAAAAGATGTCGGGGTGTTATATTAACCCACTTGGGGTAAATCAAAAACTTATGGGGGCAGGTAGTTCAAGGGCATGAGACCTCGGAATCAAGCCCAACTCAGTACTAAATACTGCTATCTTACTTAGCTCAGAACTTTAAGAAAATCCACCTCAAACAATTCAACAATATGTAATGGGAGCCAATATGCTTCCCCTTTATCTCAAATCAAAATGATGTTGATTTCTTTCTTAGCTTAAGATCAAAACTTAATTCTTTTCTTGAAATTTTGTTAGACTTATCATCAAAGCTTTAAAATCTTAACAACATGGCGATATAAGTACTCTTCTTGAAACACTTTAAAAAGTATTAATAACTCATTCTCAAAGACTCACAATTTCACAATAAGGCTCAATTCATGACAACAAATCTTGGAAATTCTTGAAAATAGGATATCAATATTGGCATGTGCATTTTTTATCATGAACTCTCAATTTAGATCATAATTAAACAAGATAATCAGGCAATTCAAGACTTGAGAAATTCCATAATCTCATAAACTTGAAATATAGCAAAATAATATGAATTCATCTTGGAAATACGAAATTCTTTAAGAAAAACTAAAACTTTTGGGCACAAGAATGAAAGAGTGTTCTTGTTCAACCCCACATACCTTAGATGATGAACTTTGGATGAACACTTGCTTTTGGGATGCTATTTAAACCTTTTAAGATGAATTCTTGGGATTATTGGTACGCTAATCACAAATTTTAAATTTAATTGAAAAACTAACGGTGGAATCTTTGAGATTCTTGAACTTTGGGTTGAAACCCTAGGTTGTGTTCTTGAAAGGATTGAGTAAAAGTGAGTATAATAGTGTTTTGGAAGGCTGAATCTCGTGTTAATGCATAATAGGGCGGTGGAAAATACCCATTTTGCCCTTAAAAATGCAAAAACAGAACCTGGAAATTAGGTGCGTGCGACAGAGCATGCGTCGCATGCTTATTGCATGATGCTACTATCTCAGTCACGAAAATATCCATAACTTTTTGCTCGGGTGGCGGATTATTGCGAAATTGGTATCGTTGGAAATATAATTAAATTATCTACAATTTGTTGATTCTTGGAATTAAAAATACCATGTATATAAAGAGTTATATATGTTTGAAGTAGACCCTTGTAGAATCGAATATATCGAATTTTGGACGAATCAAATAGTCTTAGCTCAACTCTTTTCTAAATCATTGCTATGGAAATTTTTCTCCACTAAAATACTTCATAGACTAGGATATTGATAATGAAACTTGTATTCACATAAGAATCACTTGGATTGGAGATTATATACGTAGCAATGATTGTTCAAAGACTAGCAAAAAAATGTGGGGTATTACACTACTCTAAAAATCTAACTATAAGGGAGGTTGTCTTAACCGACATACACCATGCGAGCTACATGGAGTCTAACATTCTGTCCTCCCAAGGAAAAAACCTCACATTGGGGAGAGGCTTCATACTCTTGCCAGGGAGTATAACCTCAACTTAGTGATCACTATCTCAGACTCATGCTCATAAATCTAAACCCTATGGTGGCACGTAGTTCTGGGGTACGAAATTGTAGTAACTTACCCAAATCGTTGCTAAATACTACTCCCTTTACTTAGCTACTCTCATGTCATCGAAATCTACTTTAAAATAATATCATGGTTCGTAAGAACCCATCTATAAAATCAGTAATCTCATTTTATAAAGTGGATTTCAAAGCTACTATGACCATCAAGGTCAAAACTTTCTCAATAATCTCAAAATACCCAAATTCATGGGGTGCTTATAGCACCAAAGTTCTTAAAATTACAATCTCAAGTAGGGCTTCATGAGCCATAATTCAATCTCAGGTTAAGCCGTATCAAAATTCATACTCAAAATCATAAAGATTCATAAATCATATAGAAATCTTTAAGTTTTCAGCAATATGCATTATAATCTCAACATACTCATGTACTTCAATTTCTAAGACATTGAAACCATCATAATATCAAGAAATAATAATATAGGGTATAAACCCATACTTCAATTTCATAAGAAAACATGTAAAATCATATATCTTTGTAATTAAAAAAATTTTTGGGTGCAAGGACGAAAGGAGTGTCCTTGTTCAAACCCACATATCTTAGATTATGAATTTAGATGAACAAGCTTGCTTGAGACCCTTTTTTGTACTCTTGAGTGAGGGTTTTTGGAGCCTTTGACTTGGGAACCTTGAATCTTAACTCAATTTGTAGAAACTATGGTGGAATCTTAAGGTTCTTAGAGAAATATTAGAATTTGATCTTGAGGATTAATCTGGAGAGACAACCCTAGTTTTTGGATGGTATGGAGGAATATAATGTTGTGCTTTGAATCTGATGTATTTGGATGTGAAAAGGGTGGAAAAAGACTGAAAAACCCTTTTAAAAATGGTTTTAAAATACTAAACAGAATCTGCGATGACTCGTGCGATGGTCCATCTCTAGCTCATAGGTTCGTCGGCCCGACTATTACACTTGGACCAGAATAGGGGCTTACTGCCTGAGTAGCGATGGCTTGGGTGACGGTCTGTTGCAAGATCGATGGCCCGTCAGCCTGACTGTCACACTTGGCCAGTGGGTTTACTGCCTTGGTTGCGATGGCTTGAGTGACGGTCTGTTGCAAGCTTGACGGTCCATGAACCTGCCCATCGCACCTGGGCAGTTCTGACAGCTCTCAGTAAAATGGCCATAACTTCTCACTCCGATACCAGATTTGGATGAAATTGGTATCATTGGAAAGCTAATTCAGTATGCGCTATATGGTACTAATCTTAAAAAAATGTCTCCTTAGGATTATATATCCTTTGTATTGATGGTAACATCCATAACTGTGTTGAACAAGTCGTCAAAATAGTTCTTTTCAGTATGCATGACATTAATATTATGTCTAAGTAAATTATGTGGCCAATATTCTAACTCCCAAACTATACTTTTCTTAGTCCAATTATGTGAAACTCCATATCCATCAAACCTATACATTGGTTCCACCCTAACTTTTGGAAAATCCTGAATTACCTCCCAAATGTCATGACCAGATAACCTTGGAGGTGGACCATCATATTTAGTTCTATTCTTTCTAAATGCATTCTTCAGTCTCCTAAACTCATGATTAGGTGGCAAAAAACAAAGATGACAATCAAACCATGAATTTTCCTGCCATGTCTCAATGTGAAAGATTTTGTATTTTCCATGCAGCATGGACAAGCCAACTTTCCAAGTCATCCACCCAGATCACATTCCATAAGCAGGGAAATCATTAATACTCCCTATTAGATATGCATGCAGATTGAAATTTTGTTTAACTAAAGTGTCCCAAGTTTCAACCCCCTCATGCCATAAAATTTGTAGTTCATCAATCAAAGGTTTCAAATAGACATCTATTCTGCTTTTTGGATTATGTGGGCCAGGAACAACATAATTCAGAGATATATATCAACTATTTATCAACATTTTAGAAAGAAGATGATACGGGGTGATAAATACAGACCAACATGAATATGACGTAGAACAAATAGAAAAAATATGAGAAACCATATGCACATAATCCCAATCAAACATTTTGTGGATCGATTGTAAAATATGGATAAGTTGCATCAAAATACTTCCAAGCCTCTTCATTAGATCGATGACACATAACACCAGTGGACCTTATATTTTCACTTTTCTATCTCATATGAGGAGCTGGGCTATTTGAAGCATACAACCTATTCAACCTTGGTATTAGAAGTATATAATGCATCGCCTTAATAACAATTTTATTTCCACGAAAACCATGCTTATAGCGAGGGCGTTGACAAAACTTATAGGATTCTAAGTTAGAATCTTCCTTAAAGTATAATGTGCAACCATTTTCACAATAATCAATTCGAACCAAGGAGAGACCTAACTCTGACACCAATCTTTTTGCCTTATAGAAAGAATCAGGAACCTCTAAAGTAGGGTTAACTAACTCTTTAATAAGGTCTATCATTGAGTCCATTCCTCTTTCAACAATAATCCAATTAGATTTAATACTTAATAATCTAACAGCATCAAAAAATCGAGAGTGGGAACACCCGTCAAACAAAGGATGACTAGTAATATGAAATTATTCACAAAAATGGTGCGCTTCTCTATTGGGAACATCTTCGACATTTCCACTAAATTTGCCCCTGTGTTGAATCCGAAAAACATCATGTATTATTTCTGTCATCCTAGTATCTTGATAGTTATTATGCCATGAAGACCTACTAATTTCACCAACAACAAAGTTATTTTGCTCAACTCACCATGACTAATATGCAATCTTAAAAAGTTCTCATGAAATGTCCATATTTTAGGTCTTTGAATTGTGATTTCATACTACAGTAATGCAAACGTGATATAGTATTTGAAAATCATTTAGTGCTGGTGCGTTATGAACACCCGATACCTAGTTATTTTACATGATTTTAGTATCTCAGAAATGATTTTAGTTAAACCATGAGTAATATCATTCAGTCAGCTATTATAAATAGACCATCATAAGCAATGCCAATTGTATGTTCAGTTGTATTTAATTAAGTCCAGTCCAGTGCCAGTGTCAATTTAGTTGGGAGTTGGATTTAGCACAGAGCAAATCCAGGGATGAGGGCTCACCTGTCAGTAGAGGGTATGACCTTTAGTAGTAGTCCCTGAGTTTCAGAACTATGTAGCCAGCGTAGGTTAGAGATGTCTACCTACCAGTTGAGGATTGGCACATATCTCATTAGAGAACCAGCCAGTTGAGGGATACTCCTTAGTCCTTCAGGACACCAGTTTAGTGGATCCACAACAGTGTTAGTACCTATGACACGGTACTAACACCTTTCCAATTTGGGTTATAGGTTGGACCCTAATTTTCTCAGCTTGGGGCATGTCGATTAGATGATGCCGCCCACAGTCTCAGTTCAATATTCAGTATAATTCAGTTCAGATTTTCTTGACCAAGTGAACAAAATCTCAGTTATTTAGTAATACACGTTTAAGTTATTCAGTTTTACAGATTATTTCAGCATCATGTTTATACTTGGTCTTACATTCTCTTATATTAATGTTTTATGCATTCATGCCCAGTTATATTATGTTCCAGCCAACCCTTATCTCAATATATCAGTACATTAAAAGTACTGATCGCATACTTTTCTTTGTGCTATGTTGTCTTATAACATAGGTTAAGACGCATTGTTTTCCGATCGCTCTTAGAAAGCTCAGCGACACTCAACAACAGTAGTGGTGAGTCCTCATCTATTGAGGACAAGAATTGTTTATTTTGGTCATTTCAGCACTTCTATTTTTTAGTCATTCGGAGTTAGTTTGGGGCTTATTCCATCAACTTCTCAGTTAGTTTAGAGGCTTTCTGACATTTAGATGAAATAGTTAGATAGACAATCAGTTACTTTCAGTTCTTATTAGTATTTTATATTTTATTATTCCAAATTTATAGATTACATCAGTTTATCTTCCACACATGTGTTATGTTCATATTTTATTCAATGCTCACAACAAGTATCATCTCAAGGGTTAGCTTGTGGTCACTTGTGACCGTAAGCACCATTGTCATGACTAGGGGGTAGCCTTGGGTCGTGACACTAGACTTGGATTTTAGCACTTCAAGGTAGGATATGACTTGACATTCTTCAGATTGGGGGTGAGTAGTTAACCATTCTTGTACAGCAAGCTATGGGTTGGAAAATTAGACATGAAAATTGTATTCTGAAGTTACTATTATCACATTGCCTATGTGGGGGATTAGATGAATATTGTTGTTGATTTTAGAGATTATATTTAGTGTGATGCCTATGTGGGGGATTTATTTGATATTTTTAGGCATTAATTATGCATCAAATATCATTATTATTGTTATAATGCCTATGCGGAGGTTTAAATAGATACTATCGGCCTTATTTGCCTCTATTATTATGGTGATGCACGACTGAGGGGTTTGAAATGATATTATAGATGTCTACACGACTCTTTATTCTAGTTATTTCGAGCAAGAATTTATATCATGAATTATTAACATATTGAGTTGATTCTCTTATTTGTACCATATTGAATTGATTATACTTTTCATATTGATTGGTTGTGAGAATTACATCTTTATTTCTTACATACATTTTCTTGAGATACTAGTACCATTGATAAACACTAATTTTGAAAGAAAATGAAATACTTTATAAAGCCCTTGGTCGTAATCACTAGCTAACAAGGTTGATTGAAATTGAAATTGAGATTTTAGAAAGTATATGGATTATGAACCCCCAACGGACCCTATCTTAAAGCGCTGAGGCTCTAAAGGTATATAAAAAATTATGTGATGACTTTCATCATCATTATCCCACCATCATTGTATTGCATAATTTGCATTTTTTCTATGTGTTTGTTGTCGTGTACTTAGTTTCTCTATGTATTTTATTTGTATTTGTTCCTTTGTGTCTTATTATTATAGAACTGTTAGTTGAGATGGTGTGAGCTACCAATTGATGAATTTTCTATTTGCAAGTGGAATATGCTCATAGTATCTTTTACTTGTTTAGTTTTTCTACTTTGTTTAGTCGGTCTATGCTGAGTATATATGGGCCATATTCACTCCTACTTTTGTTTCATTTTGGTGCAGATTTCAGTACGAGTGTGACCTTTGGTGATTGATCTTGTGATGTGAAGGGTTGATATTTGAGGTAATGGTGAGATCCAGAATTTGGGGTAGATTTCAGACCTCCTCATATCTTATGTCTTGTTTACTTTCAAAGATAGACTTATCTGTTATCCTATTTTGAAATTTGGACTAGATACTCTTCACTCTTACGAAACTAGGTCTTGGGGATTTATATATTTCATTGGATATATATTTTATTTACATATTATGATTGGACTTTATTTCGAAAGTCTCGTATTTACTTATTTTCTTCACATATTGATTTTCCTTTCTTTTTGAATTTTGGCTTACCTACCAAGGCTGGGATGGGGTAGGTGCCATCATAACCTCAAATTTTGAATCTAGACATACCTACTATAAGACATGATCCATAAAATACATATATTTCTAGATGACAAAATCAAACTTGGTATGTAGCATACTCATATTTAGTTTCATGTCAAAATAGTTACTACTGACAGCTAAGAATTCTCCGATTCAAACTATTGAAAGATTTACAAAATTTAAATTTTCTCTATTAATAGGAGCCTATACTTTATGGTATTGAAATGGCTTGTGTCATGTATAGTTCTTTCCATGAAGAACCTAAAGTACCTGTTGTATCCCCAAATCATGAAGATGTAGTTAAAGCTTTCACAAAGTTTCGGGATCTTTCAATGCTGGATCAATCTAAACATATGATGCAAACAGAAGAGTTCACCAAAAAAAAAATTGAGAAGATGAAGGAACAATTACTATATCTAAGGAAAAAAAATCATATCAAGAAAATGAAGAACATGATGAATCAAGTGTTAAAGGAAAAAAGTTGTTTTTCATTTTCTTGATATTATTTTCTTTACTTAGCTTTAGTAGTTGTTCCTTCATCTTCTCAATTCTTTTCTTGGTGACCTCTTCTCTTGTCATCATATATTTTGATTGATCCAACATTGAAAGCTTCTTCAATTTTGTGAAGGTTTTAATTATATCTTCATGATTTGGGGATAAGACAAGTTCTTTAGGTACTTTGTGGAAAAAACTATACATGAGACAAGACATTTCAACACCATAAAGTGTGCTAAGTTCATAGCCTTTCTCAAATATCATTTTTGTCTATTAATGGAGCCATAGTTGGGTCCATTCGTATTGGATTGTCCACAGAGTCCAATATTATCTGAGTTGATAGGCTGAAATGATAAAGAAGTAGTGACTTTATTTGATAATTTCTGTTTTAATAACATTAATATTTAAGATCCAAACCATAATAATAATTTATAAGGACATAGGCCTTATGTCTGTGTCTTTTAATTAATAACTAGTAAATGTATCCGCGCGATGCACGAATCACTTCAAAGAAAGAAAAGCCACCAATACCTTTATCGTGTACCATCACCATCAACATAACTGTTTTATTTGATATTGCATTATTAATAGGGCTGATTTATACCCCATATAATTTATTGAAATCACATAATTTCAATCCCGTTAATTTAATCTATAGTCAAATGTCATATGTACTATGTTTTATCTCAAACACAATAAATGCAAAACTATCTTGTAGATATCGCCTCTCAAATCATATCTCAACTTTTTTTAATCTATAAAAAAGATTAATTGATGAAAGACAAAAATTCAAGATATTATCTTTTTTTTTTTTTTTTAGAAAATGGTCTAAAACTATTGCGTGTTGAATAAAGAAAACTCATTTATTGATGATAAAGTTTAATCAAAATAAAGGTCATACTAGTAATGACTAAACTACTAAAGCGAACTATAAGAAAGTAACACACAATAACTAATAATAAAATTAAAATGAAAAAAAATAGTAAGCAAATACGCAAATCATATAAACTACATAGATGTTAGATGTAACTGTAAGCATACTACTACGATAAGTGCATTCTTAATATTGGTCACTATGGTAGATGTAACGACCCAAAATCTCATCCCGAGATGCCACACAGTGCTTAAGTCTACAAGTAGCCCAAGCTAACCCTTTGAGCCTGCTACTAGGTTTATAGCTTACTCTAACGATAGCCAAAGCAAAATAGAGGTATAATCATATCATATCTCAACTGAAATAACAAAGGACTACTGTCTGAATAGCACAATACTGAAAAGTCTGAAACACCACTGATCATCTAGTCAGATAAAGCCTCTACTACTCAAACAAGAGAGCCATTGGGACAGACCCCCAACTGACTCAAACTAAGATGAAATTAATACTCAAAACACAATGAAAATAGGAAAGCTACAAATATAGGTCCTCGAACCATGAGGACTCACCGACTGCTGACGTGTAAATAATGGTACTCAAAGATCACGGTCGCTGCTGAGATTGAGCACCTGAACCTATATTATAGGACAATGTAGTAGACAGACGTATATGTGGATCAGTACTTCGAGGATGTACTGAGTATATGGGGGTGTATGCAATACTGAAAACAACAATAACATCAATCTTTATAAAAGTTATGCTGATATAACTGACTCACATAGCTTGAATAATCTAAAAAATGTATATCTTGTAAATTATGAATAATGAAACGCATAGTATAAATCTCTTGAGTCAATATACTATTTCTGAAATCTGTAATTCTATTCCCTTCTCAAAACATATAGACTAAGTGGTAAAGTACTCACTTCTGTGTCTGAGAGATAAGACTGCAATTTAAAAAAAAAACTGAAATCTAAAGTAAAACATTAATTGAATAAGTTTGTGAGCCTTTACACTTAGTATCTAAAAATCTTTACTGACTAGGATATCTTTCAAAGCCTTAGGGAAAATGACTCATCTTAAGGAACATACTTTACTTTAGAAACTGATTATTTACTCTTACTAGTAGGGAAAATTACTTTCTTCAAGGGAAAATTTATAGTTTAAGAAACTACTCTGAAAATATTACTATTAGGGAGGTTCTCTTAACCAACATACACCATGCGAGCTACATGGAGTCCAACATTCTGTCCTCCTAAGGAAGAAACCTCACGTTGGGAGGAGGCGTCATACTCTTGCCGCCAGAGAGTATAACCTTAACTTAGTGATCACTATCTCAGCCTCAGGCAAATAAATCTCAATCCTATGGCTTCACGTAGTTTTGGGGTATGAAACCGTAGTAACTTACCTAACTCGGTGCTAAATACTACTCCCTTTAGTTAGCTACACTCATCTCATGAAAATCTACTTTAAAATAATCTTATGGTTCGTAAAGAACCCAACTATAAAATCTGTAATCTAATTTTGTAAATTGGATTTCAAAGCTACTATGACCATCAAGGTCAAAAATTTCTCAATAATCTCAAAATACCCAAATTCATGGGTGCTTATAGCACCAAAGTTCTTAAAATTTCAATCTCAAGTAAGGCTTCATGACCCATAATTTAATCTCAGGTTAAGACGTATCAAAATTCATACTTGATATCATAAAGATTCATGAATCATATAGAAATCTGGAAGTTTTCAACAATATGCATTATAATCTCAACATACTCATGTACTTCAATTTCTAAGACATTGAAACCATCATAATCTCAAGAAATAATAACATAGGATATAAACCCATACTTCAATTTCATAAGAAAATATGTAAAACCATATATCTTTGTAATAAAAAAAACTTTTGCGCACAAGGACGAAAAAAGTGTTCTTTTACAAACCCCACATACCTTAGATTATGAATTTAGATGAACAAGCTTGCTTGAGACTCTTTTTCGTACTCTAGAGTGAGGGTTCTTGAAGCTTTTGTCTTGGGTACCTTGAATCTTAGCTCAATTTGTAGAAACTATGGTAGAATCTTAAGGTTCTTGGAGAAAGATTTAGATTTGCTCTTGAGGGTTAATCTTGAGAGAAAACTCTAGTTTTTGGATGGTATGGAGGAATATAACTTGGTGCTTTGAATCTAATGTATTTAGATGTGAGAATGGTGGAAAAATACCGAAAATCCCTTTTAAAAATGACTTTAAAATACTGAACGAAATCTGCGATGACTAATGCGACGGTCCGTCTCTGGCTCGATGGTCCGTCGGTCCAACCATTGCACTTGGACCATAATAGGGGCTCACTGCCTTAGTAGCGACGGCTTGGGCTACGGTCCGTCGCAAGCTCGATGGTCGATCGACCTAGCCTGCACTTGGCCGGTGAATGGGTTTACTACCTTGGTTTCGACGGCTTGAGCAGCGGTCCATCGCAAGCTCGATGGTCCGTCAACCTTCCCGTCGCACCTGGGCAGTTCTGACAGCTCTCAGTAAAACGTCCATAACTTCTCACTCCGATATCGTATTTGGACAAAATTAGTATCGTTGGAAAGCTAATTCAATATGATCTATAATGTCTCTCTAATTTGACCTTTTTTTTGGTTTCCATCTATTAAAGCAAAATTCAGCCGTGCTTAGTCTTTGTCCATAAAACATTCAACCACAAAAACTAAAACACAGACCGATATAAAAACATAACCTCAATCAACAATTCAAAATTAGAGAAAATAAACGTACCACAATACATGAAAAATCTTAAAAACAGTAAAAATGAAAGTTAACTGATCTGAAAGAAAAATTATGGGAGATCAAGAACTGACAATCGGAAAAAGTAAACAACAATACATTCAAAATCGAAAAATCAACAAAACTGAAAGTTAACTCAGCTAGAAACTGTTCCGAAGAAAAGATTATGAAAAAAATAAGAGAAAATATCATTGTCTGTTTAGTCTTTGTTCATAATACATGCAACCATAAAAACTAAAACACAAGTACATATTATTACTCAAAATCAGAAAAACTTGTACCCAACTTAAAATCCAGATACATGTAATATATATAAACACATACAACTTCCAAAAAATAACGAAATTCATCAAAAACACAAAAAATAAAAGAGAAAGAAGACTATACTAGGTGGTTGAAAGATTAACAACACAACAGCCGAAGCAAAACCCAGATAACTTTATCTATTTCTACAGGAACTTTACTATAATTATTTATACAAGAATTTTAGTAGAGGTTTTGAAAAATTAATTGAAGAAGAGATTTGACAATTTTGGTTTTGGTAATTATGCTGAAAGCAGAGAATGGAAGAGGAAAACAGGAAATGGAAAGGCAAAGAAATGAATGAAAAGTAAAAACCAAAGGAAGAAAATAGAATCAAATGGAAAAGACACCTGTAACAATATACATTTGCCATTACCATTGATATTATTTATGAAACTACCCTTGGTAGGACACTCAAACCTTCACTTATATGTAAGTGTAAATGTAAATTTTTGGGTTTTTTTAGATCTTTGTAAGGTACCAATACCTATGATTGACTATCATTATTGAGCCAAAATTATAACGGATGACATAGATGAACCATTTTCAATAGTTTGATGGCATATTTAAGTCTTTTTCTCATTTAATTGACAATTATACTTCATCAATTGTCATATTTCTCAAATAATAATCAACAATATCAATTAGCATAAAATTACCATGATTGATGTTGAGTTACTTGTATATATATGTCTACTTCCTAATATATTTGGTTGCGCAGTATGACTAAGGCTCAAGGATAAATAACAAGAAATATTTTTGGAAGAACTTTTAGACATGTCTAACCCCTTCATTTTCATGTTAAAATATGAAAAGGTTGAAAAGGTAGAGGTGTATATATATATATATATATATATATATATATATAAAACAAATGAAAGACATTATAAATATTAGTGTCTTGAATTAAATCACTAATTGACCAATAGGTGAATTCATAACTCGACTCATTTATATATTTCATCTACCAATTCAACATCTAAGACCCCGCCCAATCTTATCAAGATATCACAATTATACTATGATAAAGCTCAATCTAACTACAAGTAAGTCTAACCTACCTTGAATCCAAATAGCTCACTAACCAAAAATCTTTGTTTTCCCTTTCCTCGAAGCTTCTTCCACGAGCCAAGCTATAAATAACATAATCTATGCATTACTAAGAGAATAAAAACACCCATATTGCACCATTGTGCTTTGGGTCCAAAATGACACCAAAACCCCCAAGCGGGTCCACATACGGAAAACGAGTTTTCGAGGTCAACCCATTGTTCAAATACCATTAGAGATTTATAACTCTCAAGAAATTTATGCAAAACAATCATATTTGGGACTAAAATCAAGCCTTGAGCCATTAGGGTTTTTGGGTCTTAAAATAAAAAAATCAACATCAAAATTCAAGGAATCTTACCTTAGATTTAATGTTAATCACGAATACACAAGATATTCAATCTCCCAATCAACCCATAAGACTCACTTTAAGGATTTCCATTAGGGTTTGGGGAATCAAAGCAATGTAATAAAGGGGATAATTCTTGGCCAAAAAAGCCTTAAAATATACCTTGCCCAGCTCTAAGGAGGTGCGATTGCGCATACGTGCTAGGCCACAATCGCAGCCATCTCGATCGCACTCAACCCATCACGATCACAGTATCTTCATCCATGACAGAAAATGGCTGACACTTGAAATTTGATTCCAAGCTTCGGACAATGCCTTGGGTGGGATACATTCGGAACAAATATGAACAAACCAAATATCCAACTATGTAAATTTTGACATTCTGGATGCGTTGGCTAAGTCGAATTTTCCATACAATATTGTTTTACTAAAGGTTTTTCTCGGTGACCATTGGAAACCAACAAAAACTTCTAACTGGGAAAGGATTCTAAAAACCAAACGAGCTGTCAAGTCACTAAACTATCAATTCCAGTAAGTCATAAATGACTTCGGGCAGTTATAAGAAAGCCCTGTCGGCAAAAATAAGCTGAAACATGGAAAATAACCAGAAGGATCATTACATCATGCCACAAATCAAGAAGCATAACTTAGAAGTATTTAAAACTTAGCACTAATGAGATTTTTTAATTTTTATACCGGTGTCCAATTTTTACTTTAGATTCTGACTAAATCCTGATTCACGTCGAAAAGTTTCACAATGGGAGTAAAGCACTCTCTAATAAAGACTATAGTAAGACTTAAATGTGATCGTTACTAATAGCGTATCAGCTTTACATTAAAAATCTTGCAGAGTGAAAAATTAAATTTTTTAGTAATCACTTGGACACTTGCTTAATTTGTGGCATCATGCAAAGTGAATTATAAGTTACTAATCCTAACAAAACATCTCCTTAGGATTATATATCCTTTGTCTTGCCGGTACCATGCATAACCGTGTTGAACAAGTCATCTAAATAGTTCTTCTCAGTATGCATGACATTAATATTATGTCTAAGTAAATTATCTGGCCAATATTCTAACTCCCAAAATATACTTTGCTTAGTCCAATTATGTGAAACACCATATCCATCAAACCTATACATTGGTTCCACCCTAACTTTTGGAAAATCCTGAACTATCTCCCAAATGTCATGACCAAATAACCTTGGAGGTGGACCATCATATTTAGTTCTATTCTTTCTAAATGCATTCTTCAGTCTGCTAAACTCATGATTAGGTGGAAAAAAACAACGATGACAATCAAACCATGAATTTTCCTGCCATGTCTCAATGTGAAAGATTTTGTATTTTCCATGAAGCATGGACAAGCCAACTTTCCAAGTCATCCACCCAGACCACATTCCATAAGCAGGAAAATCATTAATTGTCCACATTAGATATGCACGCAGATTGAAATTCTGTTTAACTAAAATGTCCCAAGTTTTAACCCCCTCATGCCATAAAATTTGTAGTTCATCAATCAAAGGTTGCAATAGACATCTATTCTTCTTTTTGGATTACGTGGGCCAGGAACAACATAATTTAGAAATATATATCAACTAGTCATCAACATTTTAGGAGGAAGATTATATGGGGTGATAAATACAGGCCAACATGAATATGACGTAGCACCAACAAAAAAATATGAGAAACTACCTGCACATAATCCCAATCGAATATTTCATGGATCGGTTGTAAAATTTGGATAAGTTGCATCAAACTACTTCCAAGCCTCTCCTTCAGATCGAAGACACATAACACTAGTGGGCCTTCTATTTTCCCTGTGCCATCTCATATGAGGAGCTGGGCTATTTGAAGCATAAAACCTCTTCAACCTTGGTATTTGAGGTATATAATGCATCACTTTAATAACAATTTTATTTCCACGACAACCACACTTATAGCGAGGGTGTTGACAAAACTTATAGGACTCTAAGTTAGCATCTTCCTTAATGTATAACATGCAACCATTTTCACGACAACCAATTCGAACCAAGGAGAGACCTAACTCTGAAACCATTCTTTTTGCCTTATAGAAAGAATCAGGAACCTATAAAGCGGGTCTAACTAACTCTTTAATAAGGTTTATCATTGAGTCCATTCCTCTTTCAGGAATAATTCAATTAGATTTAATACTTAATAATATAACAACAACAAATAATCAAGTGTGCGAACACTCGTCAAACAAAGGATGACTAGCAGCATACAATTGTTCATAAAAATGGTGCGCTTCTCTATTAGGAACATCTTCGACATTTCCCCTAAATTTGCCCCCGCCTTGTATTCGAAAAGCATCATGTATTATTTCTGTCATCCTAGTATCTTGATAGTTATTATTCCTTACAGACCTACTACTTTCACCAACAACAAAGTTATTTTGCTCAACATCACCATGACTAGTACGTAATCTTAAAAAGCTCTCATGAAATGTCCATGTTTTAGGTCTTTGAATTGTGATTTCGTACTACAGTAATGCAAACATGATATTGTATTTAAAAATCATTCAGTGCTGGGGGGTTATAAACACCTGATACCTAGTTGTTTTACATGATTTTAGTATCTCAGAAATGATTTCAGTTAAACTATGAGTACTATCATTCAGTCGGCTATTATAAACAGACCATGATGAGAAATGCCAATTGTATGTTTAGTAGTATTTAATTCTGTCCAATCCAGTGCCAGTGTCAATTTAGTTGGGAGTATGATTCATCACCGAGCAAACCCAGGGATGAGGGCTCACCTGTTAGCAGAGGGCGTGACCTGTAATAGCAGTCCCTGAGCTTCAGAACTATGTAGCTAGTATAGGATAGAGATGTCTATCTACCAGTTGAGGGTTGGAATATATATGATTAGAGCACCAGCCAGTTGAGGGTAACTCCTTAGTCCTTCGAGACACCGGTTTAGTGGATCCACAACAGTGTTAGTACCCGTGACATGGTACTAACACCCTTCCAACTGGGGTTACAGGTTGGACCCTGATTTGCTCAGATTGGGGCATGTCGATTAGATGATACCTCCCACAGTCTCAGTTTAATATTCAGTACAATTCAGTTCAAATTTTCTTGACCAAGTGTACAAAATCTCAGTTATTTAGTTATACACATTTCAGTCATTCAGTTTTATAGATTATTTCAGCATCATGTTTATACTTGGTTTTACATTCTCTTATATTAATGTTTTATGCATTCATGCCCAGTTATATTATGTTTCGCTAACCCTTATCTCATATACCAGTACATTAAAAGTACTGATCGCATACTTTTCTTTGTGCTATGTTGTCTTATAACATAGGTTCAGACGCATAATTTTTTGATCGCTCTTAGAAAGCTCAGCAACAGTAGTGGCGAGTCCTCATCCATTGAGGACATGAATTATTTATTTTAGTCATTTCAGCGCTTCTATATTTCAGTCATTCAGAGTTAGTTAGGGGCTTGTCCCATCAACTTCTCAGTCAGTATAGAGGCTTTCAGACATTTAAACAAAATAGTTAGATAGACAATCAGTTACTTTCAGTTCTTATCAGTTGTTTCAGACATTCTATATTTCATATTTCAGTATTCCAGATCTATAGATTCCACCAGTTTATCTTCCGCACTTGTGTTATGTTCATATTTTATTCAGTGCTCACAACAAGTACCATCTAAAGAGTTAGCTTGTGGTCACTTATGACCGTAAGCAATATTGTTACAACTAGGGGGTAGCCTTGGGTCGTGACACTAGAATTGGATTTTAACTTTTTAAGATAGGATATGACTTGACTTTCTTTAGATTGGGGTGAGTAGTTATCCATTCTTGTAAAGCATGCTATGGGTTGAAAAATTAGACATGAAAATTGTATTTTGAAGTTATTATTATCGTGTTGCCCATGTAGGGGCTTAGATGAATATTATTGTTGATTTTAGAGATTATATTTAGTGTGATGCCTATGTGGGGGCTTTATTTGATATTTTTAGGCATTAATTATGCATCAAATGTCATTATTATTGTTGTAATGCCCATACGAAGGCTTAAATAGATACTATCGACCTTATTTCCGTCTATTATTATGGTGATGCCCGAGTGAGGGTTTGAAATGATATTATAGATTTCTACACCACTCTTTATTCTATTGGTTTCGAGCAAGAATTTATATCATAAATTATTAACTTATTGAGTTGATTCTCTTATTTTTACCTTATTGAATTGATTATACTTTTCATATTGATTGGTTGTGAGAATTACATCTTTATTTCTTACATACATATTCATGGGATACTGGTACCATTGAGAAACACAAATTTCAAAAGAAAATGAAATACTTTATAAAACCCTTGGTCGTAATCACCAGCTGACAAGGTTGATTGAAATTGAAATTAAGATTTGAGAAAGTATATGGATTGTGAACCCTCAACGGATCCTATCTTCAAGCGCTGAGGCTCTAAAGGTATATAAAAATTTATGTGATGGCTTTCATCATCATTACCCTACCATCATTGTATTACATAATTTGCATTTTCTCTATGTGTTTGTTGTCGTGTACTTAGTTTCACTATGTATTTTATGTGTATTTGTTCCTTTTTGTCTTATTATTATAGAACTGTTAGTTGAGATGGTGTGAGCTACCATTTTGAAAACTTTTTTATTTGCAGGTGGAATATGCTCATAGTATCTTTTACTTGTTTAGTTTTTATACTTTGCTCAATCGGTCTATGCGGAGTATATGTGGGCCATACTCACTCCTACTTTTGTTTAATTTCGGTGCAGATTTTAGTACGAGTGTGACCTTTGGTGGTTGATCTTGTGATGTGAAGGGTTGATATTTGAGGTAATGGTGAGATCCAAAATTTGGGGTAGATTTCAGACCTCCTCATATCTTATGTCTTATTTACTTTCAAAGATAGACTTATCTATTATCCTATTTTCAAATTTGTATTAGATACTCTTCACTCTTATGACACTAGGTCTTGGGGATTTATATATTTCATTGGATACATATGTTATTTACATATTATGATTGGACTTCATTTTGAAAGTCTCATATTTACTTATTTTCTTCATATATTGATTTTTTCTTTTTTTTTTTTCGAATTTTGGCTTACCTACCAAGGCTGGGATGGGGTAGGTGCCATCATAACCTCAAATTTTGAATCTAGACATACCTACTATAAGACATGATCCATAAAATACATATATTTCTAGATGACAAAATCAAACTTGGTATCTAGCATACTCCTATTTAGTTTCATGCCAAAATAGTTACTACTGACAGCTAAGAATTCTCCGATTCAAACTATTGAAAGATTTACAAAATTTAAATTTTCTCTATTAATAGGAGCCTATACTTTATGGTATTGAAATGGCTTGTGTTGTGTATAGTTCTTTCCACAAAGAACCTAAAGTACCTGTTGTATTCCCAAATCATGAAGGTGCAGTTAAATCTTTCACAAAGTTTAGGGATCTTTCAATGCTGGATCAATCAAAACATATGATGACAACACAAGAGTTCACCAAGAAAAAAATTGAGAAGATGAAGGAACAATTACTAAATCTAAGGAAAAAAAATCATATCGAGAAAATGAAGAACATGATGAATCAAGTGTTAAAGGAAAAAAAATTGTTTTTCATTTTCTTGATATTATTTTCTTTCCTTAGATTTAGTAGTTGTTCCTTCATCTTCTCAATTCTTTTCTTGGTGAACTCTTCTCTTGTCATCATATATTTTGATTGATCCAACATTGAAAGCTTCTTAAATTTTGTGAAGGTTTTAATTGCATCTGTATGATTTGGGAATAAGACAAGTTCTTTGTGGAAAAAACTATACATGAGACAAGACATTTCAACACCACAAAGTGTGCTAAGTTCATAGCCTTTTTCAAATATTATTTTTGTCTATTAGTTGAGCCGTAGTCGGGTCCATTTGTATTGGATTTTCCACAGAGCCCAATATTATCTGAGTTGATAGGCTGAAATGATAAAGATGTAGTGACTTTATTTGATAATTTCTGTTTCAATAACATTAATATTTAAGATCCAAACCATAATAATAATTTATTAGGACATAGGCCTAATGTCTATCTCTTTTAATTAATAACAAGTAAATGTACCCGCGCAATGCGCGGATCACTTCCAAGAAAGAAAATGCACCAATACCTTTATCATGTACCATCACCATCAACATAACTGTTTTATTTCATATTGCATTATTGATTGGGATAATTTATACCCCATATAATTTATTGAAATCTCATAATTTCAATCCCCTTAATTTAATCTATATTCAAATGTCATATGTACTATGTTTTATCTTAAACAAAATAAATGCAACACTATCTTGTAGATATCGCCTCTCAAATCATATCTCTAACTTTTTTGAATCTATAAAAAAGATTAATTGATGAAAAACAAAAATTTAAGATATTATCTTTTTTCATAGAATATGGTCTAAAACTACTGCGTGTTGAATAAAGAAAACTCATTTATTGACGATAAAGTTTAATCAAAATAAAGGTCATAGTAGTAATGACTAAACTACTAAAGTCAACTATAAGAAAAGTAACACAAAAGAACTAATAATGAAATTAAAATGAAAAAAAATAGTAAACAAATATGTAAATCATATAAACTATATAGATGTTAGATGTAACTGTAAGCATACCACTACAATAAGTGCATTCTTAATCTTAGTCACTATGGTAGATGTAACTATCCAAAATCTCATCCCGAGATGCCACACAGTGCTTAAGGCTACAAGTAGCCCAAGCTAACACTTTGAGCCTGCTACTAGGTTTATAGCTTACTCTAACGACAACCAAAGCAAAATAGAGGTACTGTCATATCATATCTAAACTGAAATAACAAAGGAATACTGTCTGAATAGCACAATATTGAAAAGTATGAAACACCACTGATCATCTAGTCTAATAAAGCTTCTACTACTCAAACTAGAGAGTCATTGGGACAGATCCCCAACTGACTCAAAATAAGATGAAAGTAATACTCAAAAACAATGAAAATGGGAAAGCTGCAGATATAGGTCCTCAAACCATGAGGACTCACCGACTGCTGATGTCTAGATAAGGGTACTCAAAGATCACTGTCGCTGCTGAGATTGAGCACCTGAACCTATATTATGAGACAATGTAGTAGACAGACGTATATGTGGATCAGTACTTCGAGGATGTACTGAGTATATGGGGGTGTATGCAATACTTAAAATAACAATACCATCAATCTTTATAAAAATTATGCTGATATAATTGACTCACATAGCTTGAATAATCTAAAAAATGTATATCTTGTAAATTATGAATAATGAAACGCATAGTATAAATCTCGCGAGTCAATATACTATTTCTAAAATCTGTAGTTCTATTCCTTTCTCAAAACATATAGACTAAGTGGTAAAGTACTCACTTCTGTGTCTGAGAGCTAAGACTATAATTTAAAAAGAAACTGAAATCTAAAGTAAAACATTAATTGGATAAGTTTGAGGGCCTTTACACTTAGTATATAAAAATCTTCACTGACCAGGATATCTTTCAAAGCCTTAGGGAAAATGACTCATCTCAAGGAACATACTTTACTTTAGAAACTGATTATTTACTCTTACTAGTAGGGAAAACTACTTTCTTCAAAGGAAAATTTATACTTTAAGAAACTACTCTAAAAATCTTACTATTAGGGAGGTTCTCTTAATCGACATACACCATGCGAGCTACATGGAGTCCAACATTTTGTCCTCCTAAGGAAGAAACCCCACATTAGGGATGGCATTATACTCTTTTCAGGGAGTATAAACTCAACTTAGTGATCAACATCTTGGCCTCGGGCACATAAATCTCAATCCTATGGTGGCATGTAGTTTTGAGGTATGAAACCGTAGTAACTTACCCAACTCGGTGCTAAATACTACTCCCTTTATTTATCTACGCTCATCTCATTGAAATATACTTTAAAATAATCTCATGGTTCGTAAAGAACCCAACTATAAAATCTGTAATCTCATTTTGTAAAGTGGATTTCAAAGCTACTATGACTAACAAGGTCAAAACTTTATCAATAATCTCAAAATAACCAAATTCATGGGTGCTTATAGCACCAAAGTTCTTAATACTACAATCTCAAGTAGGGATTCATGACCCATAATTCAATCTAAGGTTAAGACGTATCAAAATTCATACTCGATATCATAAAGATTCATAAATCCTATAGAAATCTGGAAGTTTTCAGCAATATGCATTATAATCTCAACATACTCATGTACTTCAATTTCTAATACATTAAAACCATCATAATCTTTAGAAATAATAACATAGGGTATAAACCCATACTTCAATTTCATAATAAAACATGTAAAACCATATATCTTTGTAATTAAAACAACTTTTGGGCACAAGGACTGTATTACCCCATACTTTTCTTAGCTTGAAAAGTTTTCCAAGAATATTAGAAACTTTATTTGAAAGATGAATCCACTTTTGTACATGTGGTATTTTCAAGATTTTCACTTTTTATCATGTGGATAATTGAATAATCTTTCCATCGATACTAAATTCGCCCAAATCCAACACTCGGGTGAAGAGTTATAGCCTTTTTAGTGAGATAGTGTATCACATGAGCCTTCAGCGCATCGCAGAGATAGTTCAAATGGAAATTGTCAATTTCCAGTGTTGGTTCGTGATAGTGGAATGTCTCACCAAACTTCCAGGTCGTAGACAAGGTGGCAACGCGATAGCTCTGCATCGCGCCACCATGCAATTTCCCATTTGTCACTTTCCAGTGACTTGGTGCGATAGTGGCGGTCGCACCAAGGATGGAAATCAAGAAATTTTCTAAGAAATTAAATACGTGTCCTAGGTTTAAAAGGATCAATTTATCACCCTATATAAGCCTTATAACATGCGATTTAGCCATAATTCAGTAGCTTATACTCAATTACTCTAAAAAACTCTCAAGAACAAGCCCTAGGGTTTTCATAGAAGGTTCAATTCCAAGGGAATTCACTGTCAAATTTCAAGAATCTCTCCGTCAATCTTCGTAGAATCACAAGCTAAGGTATGCGTAGTGTTCATTCATGGACTCCTTTCATCCATGAAGCCTGAGAATCTCTTTTCTAAGCTTAAGTTTATGGATTTCTTTATGAATTTCATGTTAGGTTAGTTTTGTTTATATTGAGAATGATCAATTGAATTCAAATCCATGTTGGGTGATCAATTTTATGTGGAATTAATTTGTATAGATGTATATTCATGTGAACCTATGAATAAACCCTAGGATGATGAAATTAGATATGAATCATGATGTATGATTATTGTATAATGTTGTCTACATGTGCTATGCCTATCATATGGATGATTAAATGCCTAGATAATGGAACAATGCCCAACTAGTATGATATCATGAAATCCCCATGTCTGTACAAGCTTATGCATATCACATGTTTGATGAAGTGCTTCAATATATGAATTATGAATTGTGTTGTTGGTCATGTGTTCAAGTAAGCCATGCCATATCAGTTTCTTCTCATCGAGTCCTAGGGGTACTTGCACCCAAAAATTTAGCTGTGTGCCTAGAGCCATGTCATGTTTTCACAATCTCCTCAGGCAAGCTATGATCCATAGAACTCAGTCAGTCATGTGACTCAGGAAATCACAGAAATCTCAGTAGTTCAGTAATCTCAATGATCTCAGTACTTAGTAATCTCAGTAACCACAGTATTCCCAATCAATATCAGTAACTTCAGTATTCTCAGTTAGTCCTCAGAACTCAGTACATTCCGTCAGTCAACTGAACTCAGTAAACTCAGTTTAGCTCCACTAAATAATACCACTAGTATCAGTTCAGTTCAGTTAATCAATTTAGCCCAGTTAATCAGTTCAGTATCTTTCAGATGGGAGTAGGATTCAATACCGAGCGATCCTAGAGATGGGGACTCACCTGCTAGATAGGACTGAGATCCCTAGAAGCAATTTCTAAGTTTCAGAACTATATAGCCAGCATAGGTACGATATGTCACCCGTTAGATAGGGCTGAGATACTCAGGGATCACTCGTTAGCACATTTAAATGTATAGGACTGATCCCAGGGGTCACCCGCTAGATTAGGACTGAATCCACAGCAGTTGTCTTTATCAGTGGTGTGGTACTAACACCCTTCCAGCTGGAGTTATAGGTTGGAGCCTAGTTAGAGTAGTATAGGCCATGTCGGTTAGATGAATACATCCCACAGTTTTAGTCATAGAATCAGGACAGTCAGACACAGTTAATTCAGCTCAGTAGTATAGATTTAGGACTGTCAGATACAGTCACTCCTTATCATTATAAATAGACTCTGGGATCACCTATTAGATAGGACTGACCTCAACTATGGTCAATCAGTAACGGTGTCATCAGGTTTAGAGACCACCCATAAGATAGGACTGATCTCTGATTCAGTTACTCAGATATAGTATGGAACTCAGCTAGTTCTATCAGACTTAGGACTGTCAGATACAGTCACTTATGTTATCAGTTATATCAATTATTAGAACACATGTTATCAGTATGCAGCTTCAGGACTATTAGAAATAGTCAACTAGACCAGTTCTTTATAAGCAGACTATTATAAATAGTTATTCATTTATCAATAACATAGATCAGTCTCTTTGATAATAATAATTCCATGTTATTAGTAAACTCAATCGTCAGAACTTAGCATTCAGTCCTATCACGATGTCAGTTACAGTTACGTATGTATGCATGTATTCTCACATTTATGTTAGTCAGTCAGTTAGTATTGTTCATGCATATGAACCTATTGCATTCAACCTACTTCACTTGTATACTAGTACATTTAAAGTACAGACGCATTTGCGCTATGGTATTTCATACCATAGGTTTAGAAGCACGAGCTCCAAAGAGCCAGTAGCATCCCAGTTCAGCGATTAGAGTTAGCAGTGAGTCCTCATCCTTCGAGGACTTGATAATCATATTACTATTTCAGTTTTCAGTTTAATTTAGTAGTTGGAGTTAGTTGGGGACATGTCCCATCAAATCTTTGCTCAGATAGTTTAGAGGATTTCAGACTACAGTTTGTTCAGACAATTGTCTCAGTTGTTTTGGTATTGTTATACCATATTTTTCAGTTATGTACTAGTATTGAACCTTATGGCCTTTCAGTTCATGTTTCCGCATTTACGATATTATTACTATTATTTAGTGCTTAATTTATAGATATCAGTCATGGGTTAGCTTGTGGTCCTTCGGGGTCATAGGCACCGTGTAGCGTTTCGGGTACTAGATTTGGGTCGTTACAAGGATGAAAGGAGTGCCCTTGTTACAACCCCACATACCTTAGATTATGAATTTAGATGAACAAGATTGCTTGAGACTCTTTTTCGTACTCTTGAGTGAGGGGTCTTGAAGCTTTTTACTTGGGAACCTTGAATCTTAACTCAATTTGTAGAAACTATGGTGGAATCTTAAGGTTCTTAGAGAAAGATTTGGATTTGCTCTTGTGGGTTAATATTGAGAGAAAACCCTAGTTTTTGGATGCTATGGAGTAATATAACGTTGTGACTTGAATTTGATGTATTTATATGTGAAAATGGTGGAAAAAAACCAAAAAGCCCTTTTAAAAAGGTCTTTAAAATTGTCACGACCTAAACTAGGACCTGGCCGTGACGGACATCCCGAATCATGAAGGCCCGGACGTCCTACTCTATCTGATTTGGTAATCAAGCACAACGTTCATATAATAAAAGAAAATACATAATTGTAATCTAATACGGAAACATGATCATACTCTGGATTTAGTTTAACAATATGGAATGAAATCCAAAATCAACTAAATAACTTCTAGAACAATCTGCGAAATCTCTACTATATGATCTAAATATAACTATCTAAAAATCTGGGACAAGGTCTCCAGTAGACCAAAACAAAAGAATAACATAATATGAAATAACAGGCCTTCTAGAACAAAGAAGGCTCACCACTGCATAGATCACTTCTCTTTGGATACTCTATTGCTTAGCCGGACCCCTAGACTGAGCCTCCGAACCTGGGAGGTAGGGGGTCAATATAATTGTACTGGTACGCAGAGCATATCCAAAATAATAATTTATATCCAACATATATGAGAGCAATTTAAAACATTTTATAAACATATTATATAGTAAGAAATCTGATGGACATTTCTGAAAGTCTCTGAAAGAAAATCATCTGAACTATGAGACATTCTTTGTTTTTACCCTAGGTGGTATACCCTACAACTCTGAAATTCCACGGGTTATATGGAATCCTCCATTGACTTGGCGGGAAAGACTCCAACCCAAGTGTGCCGCAAGGGTTGGAGTCTCTAACTCTGCTACGCCACACGGCCGTCGCCAACGTAAAAATAATATACTCGGATCGGCAAATCACGGTTTTAGGCTAAGAGTTACTTGAACTCAAACCTTCTTCGGGTAAACACCTAACCCTCTTTAAGCCCAGTTTTAACTCTTTAAAATATGCATTCACTGAAATCAAATTCTGAAAACATACTCTGTTATGGACTACATACTTACAGTATCGTCATACCATTGACTTGCAAGTCACATCTCTGAGCCGTTATTAGCATATTAGACTCTCTGTATTTCAAAATGTAAATTCGGGACCACCATATCAATAACTATTTCAAAGAACTCTTTCTCTAAAACTCATGTAAACACATGCATGCAACTCTCTTTGTCAAACTTTCAGTGATGCAAGGTGGTCATGTCAAAGCTCTTAATCTCATGTAAATCTTTCTCTTTTAACAAAATATAATTACATCAAGAAACTCCCCCTCTTAAATCTCTAAATCATTCTCAAAATAATATGGTATTTGAGTAAACTATTTTCAAGCCAAAAATAACACATTTCAATCAATCACCATAAGATCGTAAACATAAGGTTATCACAAGAGAGGGATTTCATTATTTGTGCTCTCAAACAAATCTTCAATTTCAAGTTTCATACGTATACTTATATGTGTAAATCAATTTAATGGGATAAGGCCTAAAGGCCAAAACAACAACGGTAAGTGATCTACCTAATACTACCATGGTAGCTGTTATTATAAGCGAACTCTATCAACGGTAAGTGATCTACCTAACTACCTTTGAAATCAATTCTCAATATATCTTCAAGGATATGAATAGTACGTTCGGCTTGCCCATCCGTCTGAGGGTGTAAAGCCGTACTCTGGTTCACTTGGGTACCTAAACCCCTCTGAAAAGATTTCCAAAATTGTGAAGAGAATTGTGTACCTCGGTCAAATATGATGGACACAGGTGCTCCATGCAAATGGAGTATCTCCTCAATGTATAACTTGGCATAGTCATCTCCCGAATAGTTGGTTCTCACAAGCAGAAGTGGGCTGAATTGGTCACCTGATCTACAGTTACCCAAATAGAATCATACTAGTTTCGGGACCTCGGAATTCCCATGATAAAGTCCATATTGACTATCTACCACTTCTACAAGGGTAAAGCTATCTCTTGGGAAGTACCATCTGGCCTCATATGTTCTACCTTAACTTGTTGACAATTCAAATACTTGGCAACAAAGTTATCCACATAATGCTTTATATTATTCCACCAATATATAGTCTTTAGATCATTATACATCTTAGTACAGCCTAGGTGAACAACATACCTCGAAGTGTGAGCTTTATCAAAGATCCTCTTTCATAACCCATCTATATCTGGCACACATAGTCTGCCTTGATATCTCAAAATTCCATCACCACCAATTTTAAAAGACATCACCTTTTGTTGACCCACATATTTCTTGATCTGCATCAAGATGGGATCTTCAACCAGCTTCTCTTTAACTTCAGCACAAAGGGGATATTTAGCTACCTTATGAACAACCACTCCCTCATCTTCAAAATACAAGAGTCACACTCCTAGATTTGTAAGTCGGTGAATGTCCTTCACCATCTCCCTTTTTTTTCTTTTCAATATGCGAAAGACTTCCTATAGATAAGCTGCTAAGGGTGTCGGCTATCATATTTGCCTTGCTCGGATGGTAGTGCAGGCTCTTTTCATAATCAATCAAAAGCTCCAACCAACGTTGTTGCTTGAGGTTTAATTCTTTCTGCGAGAAAAAATACTGTAGACTCTTGTGGTTAGTAAATATATCAATATGTACCCCATAGAGATAGTGTCGCCAGATTTTAAGTGTGAACTCTACAACCGCTAAATCAAAGTCATGGGTGGGCTAATTTCACTCATGCACCTTCAACTATCTAGGTTCATAGGCCACTACCCTACCGTGCTGCATAAGTACACATCCAAGTCCCACATAGGATGCATCACAGTACACAACAAACCCTTTCATACCTTCCGGAAGAGTCAAAATAGGAACAGTTGTCAACTTATCTTGTAACTTCTCAAAACTATTCTCACAGGAGTCAGACCACACAAACTTTACCTTTTTCAGTGTCAACTTAGTGAGCGGTGCAACTATGGAAGAGAAAATCTCTAAGAACTTTCTGTAATACCCTGCCAAACCCAAGAAGCTCTGAATGTTAGTTAAAGTCGTGGGTCTAGGCCATTTTCTCACTACCTCAACTCTTGGGGATCAACCTTAATTCAATTACTAGACACAATATGCCCCAAGAAAGCAATAGCGTTAAGCCAGAATTCACATTTGGAAAACTTTGCATACAACCTATGATCTTTGAGAGTCTGAAGGATGATTCTGAGGTGATTGGTATGATCCTTCTCACTCTTAGAATAAATCAAAATATCATCAATAAAAAATATGACAAACAAATCCAGAAATTGACGGAAGATCCTATTCATTAGATCCATGAAAGCTGCAAGGGCGTTAATCAACCCAAAGGACATGACTAAGAATTCATAATGACCATATCTGGTTCGAAAGCTATTTTGGAAATGTCTGACTCTCTAACTTTCAATTGATGGTATCCTGAACGAAGGTCTATCTTTGAAAAACATCTAGCACCCTGAAGCAGGTAAAAAAGGTCATCAATTCTAGGAAGAGCATATTTATTTTTAACAGTAACCTTATTCAACTGGTGGTAATCTTTGCACATACGCAGGGAACCATCTTTCTTTCGCACGAAGAGTACAGGTGTACCCCAGGGAGAAACACTAGGATGGATAAAACCTTTGTCTAGAAGATCTGCTAGCTGTTCTTTCAACTTTTTTAGTTCTGCAGGAGCCATTTTATATGGCGAAATAGAAATAGAATGGGTGTCTGAAAACAAATCAATACCAAAATCTATCTCCCTATCAGGTGGTATTCCTAGGAGATCATCTGGAAAAACTTCTAGGAATTCATTCACCACAGGGACGGAAGAAGAGAAGGGCTTTCGATATGCGAATCTTTAACCCAAATAAGATGATTCAAACAATCCTTAGAAATGAGTTTACGGGCTCTGAGGTAAGAATAAAGTGCCCTCTAGGTGCTAAGAAATGTCCCTCCCACTCTACTACTGGTTCATTTGGGAAAGAAAAAGTGACTCTTCGGGTTCTATAATTTAGTGTGGCATAGCATAAATAAAGCCAATCCATCCCTAGGATAACATCAAAATCAACCATGTCTAAGTCTACGAGGTCTACCACAGTATCCCATCCATAAACAGTTACCACACAATTTATATACATCCTCCTAGCCACAACAGATTCTCCCACGAGAATGGAAAGAAAAAAAGGCTTAGCAATCACATCGGGCTCAAACCTAAAACCAACAGCCATATAAGGGGTCAACAGCCATATAAGGGGTCACATAAGATAGGGTAGATCCGGGATCAAGTAACACATTTACAACATACCAGTAACTACATCTGGTGAGGCTCTGCCTATTGGTGGTTGGCCAAAGCATACAATCCATTGCGGCCATTTTTGGCGGTTGAAGTGGCAACCTTCTGAGGTGGTGGTGGTGCAGAAGAATTAGCCTGTGACTTGGCTCCACCAACATTACCCTTTACTGTTGGAAAGTCTCTCTGGATATGGCCTGGCTAGCCTGGACGAATAACACACCATAGCACCAAACGGACATATCCCTAGATGATTCCTCCCATATATCTCACAGCGCAGGTATGTTCGAGAGGTTTGAGCTACATTTCCTTAAGACTGCGAACCCTGCACCCTCGGCCCCTACCTATACTGAAAATCTTGGGTACGCTATCCGAATAGGGGTCTGGACACTGGAGCATTAGCTGCCGACTGTGCATTACCCTAAAACTTCTTCTTCTGCTATTTGTTACCCCAATTCCCACTCTGCTGCTGACTGTGGCCCTAGTTTGCTTTTTTGGCTCTCTTTGCCTGCCTGTCCTTCTCTCTAGATTCAGTGATTTTCTTTTTCTTTTCCTCAACTTTTTGCATGTGGATTGATAGTCTGGTAAAATCCATATCCCGGTTCAACATTACTCCTTGGCATTCAAGCACTAAGTCATCCAAAAGGCTGGATGCAAATTTCCTCATTCGGGCTCTCATGTTTCTAGTCATCTCTGGGGTATAACGGTCTAGTTGGTTAAACTTCAGAGTGTACTCCTGGACACTCATCTCTCCCTGCTTTAGATTCATAAACTCTTCAGCTTTTGTCTCCGTCAACTCTAGAGGGAAGAGTTAATCTAGGAAGGCATCCACAAACTCGCCCCACACTGAAGGCTCATCTTGCTCACTCTTTGAATCTTCCCACTCTTTATACCATTGGTTCTCTACATACTTAGGCTAGTAAGCTTCTAACTCAACCCCCTCTACCTCATCTACATGCATCACCTTAAAGATCTTCTCCATCTCTTCCATAAACTCCCGTGGATTCTCTTATACCTTGGTACCAGTAAACTTGGGCGGGTTTATCCTCATGAACTGGCCCACTCTTGTAGCCTCAGATATAATAGATACAGACCCAATGTCTTCAAACCGTTGAGTTTGTATGGCTACCAACTGTGCAACCATGTGAATGGATTGTTTAAATTCTGCATTAGATACCTCTCTTTCGCGAGGCTTAGTGCAGTTAGTCCCCATCTGGGGAGCTCTGGGTACCCTGTATGGGCTGGTCTGAGTAGGTGGGACTCCCGAAAAAGCATCAATCTCTAGAGTCTGAGCTCTATTTTGGTTTCTCATCCCATGAGTGGGAAGGACCTCATTAGTCTGAATATTCTAATCGTTATGCGACGGGGAGGCATGGCTGTTTTCTGAAATATAATAGATCATTGATTAGGGAACAATTCAGACTCTAAAGCATGAACTAAATCATAAAGAAGGGAAACATTCCTAAATGCCTAGTAGTCTCCTGCTTATAAATGTGGTGCACTATATACCCATAAATAAGGCTCTACCCGATGCGATTTTGCAGACACCCTGAGACCATGAACCATGCTCTGATACCAAGTTTGTCATAACCTGAACTAGGGCCTGGCCGTGATGGATATCCCAAACTATGAAGGACCGGATGTCCTACTCTATCTGATCAGGTAATCATGCATAACATTCATATAATAAAAGAAAATGCGAATTTATAATCCAATACAGAAACATGATCATACTCTGGATTCAATTTAACAATACGAAGTGAAATCCAAAATCAACTAAACAACTTTTGGAACAGTCTGCGAAATCTCTACTACATGATCTAAAGATAAATGTCTGAAAAGCTAGGACAAGGCCCTTAGTAGACAAAAAAGGAATAACATAATCTGAAATAACAGGCCCTCTGGAACAAAGAAGGCTTACCACTGCACGGATACTCTACTGATCAATACAATTGTACTGGTATACAGAGCTAATCCAAAATAATAATTTATATCCAACATATATGAGAGCAATTTAAAACATTTCATAAACATATCATATATTAAGAAATCTTATGGGCATTTCTGAAAGACTCTGAAAGAAAATCATCTGAACTATGAGACATTCTTTGTTTTACTTCTGTACTAGGTGGTATACCCTACCAATCTAAAATTCCATGGGCTATATGGAATCCGCCATTGACTCGGCGGGGAAGTCTTCAAGCCAAGTGTGCCACAAGGGTTAGAGTATCTGACTCTGCTACGCCACACTGCCGTCGCTAGCGTAAAAATAATATATTCGGATCATCAAATCATGGTTTTTAGGCTAAGAGTTACTTGAACTCAAACCTTCTTCGGGTAACCACCTAACCCTCTTTAAACCCAATTTTAACTTTTTAAAACATGCATTTTCTGAAATCGAACTCTGAAAACATACTCTGTTATGGCATACATACTTATGGTATCGTCATACCATTGACTTGCAAGTCACATCTCTAAGCCATTATTAGCATATTACACTCTCTGTATTTCAAAATGTAAATTCGGAACCACCATATCAATAAATCATTTCAAAGAACTCTTTCTCTAAAACTCATGTATACACATGCATGCAACTCTCTTTGTCAAACTTTCAATGATGCAAGGTGGTCATGTCAAAGCTCTTAATCTCATGTAAATCTTTCTCTTTTAACAAAATATAATGACACCAAGAAACTCCCCCTCTTAAATCTCTAAATCATGTTCAAAATACTATGGTATTTGAGTAAACTATTTTCAAGCCAAAAATAACACATTTCAATCAATCACCATAAGATCATAAACATAAGGTTATCACAAGAGAGGGATTTCATTATTTGTGCTCTCAAACAAATCTTCAATTTCAAGTTTTATACGTATACTTATATGTGTAAATCAATTTAATGGGATAAGGCCTAAAGGCCAAAACAACAATATTATTAAACATGTATAAAACATAATAAAATCATGGATTTCAAAACCTCTTTAACAAATTCATGATTGATGATTTTTAAATCATAATTGAGTATTTTCAACAAGCCCATGTAGTTTTAGGATAAACCCCACGTAACTCAATTTAGGAATTTGATGAATGATCTTGAAGCCTACGATTTGGGAATTCCAAATCTTCAATTAGTTTCGAAAACCCATGGTTGAATCTTGAGTTATTTGAGTTTTTAGTTTAAAACTCTACAGAGTGTTCTTGATTAATTTGGATGATTGTGAATGTATTTTGGTGTATTTGGAATTCAATCCTGTGTTTAAGCTGATAAGGTGGTAGAAAATTTCCAATATACCCTTAATGAGACTGATTAAAATACTGAAATTCCTAGGTGCATACGACAGAGCATGCGTCGCATGCTCTACTCCGCCAGACTGGAGCATGTGTCGCATGCTGCATCGCATGGTTGCCAGGGGTGGAATGGACCATGCGACGCACACATATCGCATGATACTACTGGTTGGGTCATCCAAACATGCCTTAAACGAGGTCCAAGAATCTCGAAACTCACCCATTATGTACTAGCAACTTTCCCCATCGCGAATCAATCAAAATTTCAAGAAAAGGAGGTCAGGAAGGTCGTCAAAAAAATCCTCAAAGATTGGAAGCTCAAAATGAGGCTAAGTCTCTTTAACACTTAGAAAATTTTTCTAGTATTTAACTCTTTAAGCATGCTACTAGGAGATAATACATGCACGACTTTTGGCGGGGTGTTACAAAAGTACTGAACAGAATCTATGATGATTCGTGTGACGGTTCGTCGCTGGCTCAATGGTCCGTCGGCTTGACCGTCGCACTTGGATAGTGAATGAGTTTACTAGCTTGGTTGCGACGGCCTGAGCGACGGTCCGTCGCAAGCTCGATGGTCCGTCAACCTACCTGTCGCACCTTGGCTGTTCTGATAGCTCTCAGAAAAACTACCATAACTTCTCACTCCAATACTAGATTTAGACGGAATTGGTATCGTTGGAAAGCTAATTCTATCAGATTTAAACATTATTCACTTAGGAATTCATCCCTTAATCTTCTGAAGTCTAAATTAGGCTTAAAGAAAATTTGGGGTATTACAGTAGAACCACTATAACATTCTTGGTTCATTTTCTAAATAGTTATGTTTAGTAAAACAACTCCTAAATGTCACTAGATGTAAGGGACTGCAATAGATGCAGTTTTATAATTTGAGATACTATCTAAAACATACAATGGCTTTTGCAAAGGGTTCTGTACACAATTGACGTTATTATTCCTATGTGGTAGGATGTTTTTATGATAGGGATATATGAATTCCTTAAGAAGATTATTGACAGAATTCATGTTGTGATTAATAAAACATATATTAACTTCAGTAACTTGGAACCAAGAAACAATGTTTTCTATCTTTTAAAGTCTATATATTTGTCTACCAATCTAACACAAATAAGCATCTTCAAGTGTACATGTATCCACTTTCAACATAATTCAAAAAAAGTTAGATCTTTAAAATTGTTTAGGTCAGAAAACTTAAAAGTGTTATATTTCTATCCCAAAGCTAGATGAATATGAAGTATGTGGCATTCTAACCAACTACATTTAATAACCATGACATCGTGCTCTAATCAAAGCTTATATATTAATGTTATTAGTCACAACCATATTTATGTCTAATATAGATTTAGTATGCAGTGTTTGAGATTGAAGATCAACATCACGAAATATTCACACAAAGAAAAAAAGGTAACGTTAAAATAGGATTAAACATAGTTAATTCTTGTCCCACAGTTATTTCTCTCGGAATTTTCCTCAATTTTTCACATGCTCTGTCAGATATGATTGATTTCACAAACAAAATGCAATGTAACTTACATGCATTTTAAAGTAGAAGAAGCATTACTACCTATCAAATACTTATAAGATTAGGAAAAGAATGCTCTATAAATTGAGATGCAGCTTGTGGATTTATAGTGTAGGTGATGATCACAGTGACATTCACATTCCATAGCCCATCTTTCACATCTACCAATAGTATTTGTTGGTAGTTAGTATGGTAAAAATGCAATAAGAAGATAGTAGTATTTAAGAGATTTTTCTTATAGATTAATAAAATTATGATCGTAATATTTCAAAGCACGATATTATTTAAAACTATACCATGTATGCAGATAGTATCAACAGATTTATGTGTGATATAGCAGAAACTCACAACCAAATGGGACAAACATCTAATAACTTAATCGCAAAATTATGTTCAATCTTCATTCATTAATAGAAAACTAACTTTTACTTGAAACAAAAAGTACCAAAATTTACTTTAGATGCAACTGCCCTAAGAAAGAACAGAGTTCAGTTAACAAATTTAAGTTCAATTGTGCCATTTTACTTGCACCAAATGCATTAAAGCATGTTGTGATCACTATATTTACTTGAATAATTAGTTCAGATTTTTCTACAACCATTGACAAATATACTACTTTTTGGTTACATATATAATGCAAACACAACAATTTAGTTTTCATATGGACTCAACCAAGAAAATTTCATATTTATGTTGATTAAAACATCATTTTTTCGCTCAAATTAATCTACTAACCACTTTATTTTGTGTTGGTATAGGAACTGCTAGAATTGCGTACAACAATTAGATACGTGAAGAGATACTTGAATTGCACCTCTAATATTAAAATTGTCTTTAATAATCAAGAAATTCAATAAATCTAGCTTTATTTGAACATCATAAAAGTGGTTGGAATCAGATAGTGAAATCGACCAAAACAGTGAACAACATAACAATGTTTGCAAAAACAATTATTCAGCAAGGTGTGTGGGCTAAACACATCTATTTGTGAAAATAATAGTAATTTCAACGTTTCCATTAAAAGATCCATAGAAAACTGGTATCAAAAAGACAAATCCTTGCTGATTATGAACGTCATAAATAGTCGATGAAGTTACTCTGAACATAATACCTATTACAGGTAACCATTTAACAAGGATGAAACGAACTGACCAAGATGTCTATTGGAGATTTATTTGTGTTGGTAAAGCACAATTGTGGTGATAACTTCTCCAAGATCTCATTCTCACAGAATTATGAGGTCTATAGCAAAGTAAATTTCAGGAATATCTGAAGCAACTTGACAATGGTATGCTTTCATATCAGAAAAGAATTGATAAGATTTTCAAAAATGTTAAAATTTTATCCTTGTACTTAGCAAGATAATAGGCCAATTGAATAAAATAGAATTATTGGCGTTAGTCTTAATATTGTTACCACGGTAGCCACACACCAGATGATATAGAGATTTCTGAATCAATGCTTGCTGGTGTTGATTAAGCCTTTGTTATTGCATACTCTTCTAAATAACATATGAAATTTCTTATATAAATAGAAAAAGATAGAGTAATCTGAAGGGGTAATTATGGTTTCTATTGGAAGAGCAAAAATAAAGAAAATTTAATAGAAACAAAGCCCTCGATGATGAAGAGGGAGAATGCTAAAAAACATAAATGGAGCAAAGAGATAAGATGTATTTACAACCGATCTTTTTATGGGAGTTATATTTGGTGTTGGTAACTTCTCTTTTTATTGTGACAGTTTTTTAATTTGTTTTATCCAAAACTTTTATAGTTAAATTTTAATTTTTTTAGTAATAACCAATAACTAACCTAAGTAAATGCTTGTAATGATATGCCAAATGGCTAATTAATAGGACACCACTTGGCTTAATAAGGAGGATGCATCCTCACCTATGTAGTGTTTGAGATTCAAGATCAACATCACAAAATATTCACACGAAGCAAAAAAGCTAATGTTAAAATAGGATGGAACATAGTTAATCCTTGTCCCACAATTATTTCTCTTGGGATTTTCCTCAGTTTTTTACATGCTCTGCCAGATAAGATTGATTTTACAAATAAAATGCAATGTAACTTGGGGGTTTGGGCTATAGGTGACAAAAGAATTTTAAAATGAGGTGTAGGTGACACAAGTCTTAATTATTACATGGAGGTGATAATTACTTTATTATGGATTAAGAAAGTTGGGAAATTTTGAAAATAACTCATAAGTTTTAAAATTTATACTTTGATCCAAATGTTAGCCTATATAATGGAAACGAAGGGGAAAAATGTGTCTTTCTCTCTCTTCTCACCCATTGTTGTTTTTTCTCTCTTAACAATTTTTGTCATTTATTATTGTTGCTGCTTCATTCATCATCTTCTGCTTTATTATCATCATCTTCTACTTTATTATCATCTTCATCTTCTTCTTGTTGACCATTTGTTGTTGTTGTTGTCACCGCTACTATTGCTATTTGACCAATTTCTTAGGTTAAATTTTGTTTCAAACATCACTTTCCACTTTGACATTACTTCATAGGAAACCTTGGTAAGTCAAATTATGATTTTTAGTTGAATTTGTCATCTGGGTAACTGCTATTGTGTTGATGTTTTCCAACAATGGATAGAACCCAATCATGAATCCAATATAAGATCCATCTGTTTAAGCAGATAAATCATCTATTGTGATAGATGAGACATCTATTTCAATGAAAGACTAATATGTTGGATTTATGTTTAAACAGATGGATCATCTGTTGCAATATTTGACACATCTGTTGCAACAGATTAGTTATCATGCAACATGATAAATATCTATTTCAACAGATTAGTAACCTATTACAATAGAAAATGAACATGATTTCAATAGAAGTGTTGTCTGTTGCAACAAGGAAAATATCTGGTACAACAGATTACTAACCTGTTGCAACAGGTTAATTATCTATTGCAATATGTCACTCATCTATTGGAATGATCTTCAAAGATGATTTAGTACTGTAACATCAATCCCAAAAAGCACTTCATCTATTGCAACAGATATTCAGGAGCATAACTGTATTATCCCTCACTTCTCCTAGTTCAAATTCGTCTCTAGAACATCAAAGATCTTGCTTCAAAGATGAATATATTTTATTTTATGTTAAATTTGTAAGATTTTGACATTTTATCACGTGGTAAATCAAATGAGTGTTCCATCGATACTAACTTCGCCCAAATTCGATGCTCGGGCAAAGATTTAGAGCTATTTTAGTGAGACAGTGTACCTCCTGGTACTTTAGCGCATCGTGGAGCCAGCCAAAATGGTTATCATCAAAATTCAGTAAGCCTCCGGGATTACACCATGTCGCAGTGTCTTTTCAGTTCGTAACCAAGATGGCAATGCGATTTCCACTACGTCGCGCCAAGGCTCAATTTCTCAATTATCCAATTTCTAGTAAGCTGGTGCGATTATGGTGCGTAGCGCCAGAATGTAAAATTGAGATTTTTTAGATTCCATTTTTAAATTTCAAGGACCAATTGGTGATTTCCTAAAACTCCAAATTAGTCTATATAAGGTATTTATACCCTAAATAACGAGAATACTTCATTATTCATAAATTTTTCCCCAAATCAAAATATTTTCTCTCTCAAGAAGTCAAGAACCCTAGCCAAAAAATCAAGAACAAGACTAAGGATTTCTGCAAGAACCTTCAAGAATCAGTCTTCTAAGGTATGCGGATTTTGATTCTTAGGTTCCTTCCACCTAAGAAGTTCATGAATCCTTTTCTAAATTCAAAGATATTATATTATGAGTTTTCATGATTTATGTGAATTGAAGTTGAAGTTCATGTTATTATTGAGTTTTAATTCATGTTTTGGTTACAAAGTTTCAAGCTTTGATCGTAGTATGTGATATTTATATGATGTTCATGGTAAACCCTCTTCAAGTTACATGTTAAGTGATGTGTTTATGTCAATTAAATATAGAAATTATTGAATAACCAAAGCATGTTCACCTATGATTGATAAAATGCTTATGTGAAGGAATTAGAGCCATTATAGAATGTTGACTATAAATCCCCAATTATGTATAGGCCCATGCATGTCAAGTGTTTGTTGAAAAGACTTAGTGAATGAATTGTGACATGTTAGCATGAAATTCTCCAATTATGTGTTATTTAATGCATGTTAATTGTTTGTTGCGAGACCTTGTTGAATGGAGTATGAGCCAATAGCATGTCTCCTTATACTATCATATGTTTATGATTTCCAAGTTCTTGAAAAGACACTTTAATGATTTAACAGTGAATGGAAGTCCATGGTCATGATTATTCAAGAATGGTTATGTTTTACTTTTATGTTATCGAGTCCTGGGGGTATTTATACTCGACAGATTAGATGGAAGTCTTGAGCCCGTGTCAGTTTTCAAGATAATCTCAGTCAGGACACGATCCTTAGAACTCAGTCAGTTACAGAACTTAAGAAATCTCGGTAATCTAAGTATCATCAGCATTCCAGCTTCCGTTCAGTACTCAGCTCAGATCTTAGTAGTATCCAAGTGTTCAGTTCAGACCTCTGTAATATTACAGCAATCAATTGAGAACTCAGTATCATTTAGTTAGATAACGAGATTCAATAGTATTCCGTCAGTCTTCAGAACTAAGTGAACTCAACTTAATTTAGTTGATCAGTATGATCAGTAACAGATTGAACTCAGTCTAGTACAATTTAAGAAAAAGAATTAGTTCAGAGTCTTTCAGTTGGGAGTAAGATTTAGCACCGAGCGGACCTAGGGATGGGGGCTCACCTATTAGAGAGGACTGAGATCCCTAGGAGCAATCCCTAAGTTCCAGTTGGGAGTAGGATTTAGCACAGAACTACATTACCAGTGTAGGCATGAGATGTCACCCGCTAAATAGGACTGACATACTCAGGGATCATCCGTTAGTAAATTATATATACATAGGCCTGATCCTAGGGGTCACCCATTAGATAGGACTGACTCCATAAAAGAGGTCTTTACCCGTGGCACGGTACTGATACCCTTCCAACCGGGGTTATAGGTTGGACCCCAACTTAGCTAGAAGAGGCATGTTGGTTAGATGACTACTTCCCACAGTCTCAGTTTTAGAATCAGTCTCAGTAAAGGAACACAGCTCAGTAGTACAAAATAAGGACTGTCAGATACAATCAATTATTATGATTATCAATAGACACAAAGATCACCCGCTAGATAGGACTGATCTTAGACTAAGTCAAATCATATTCATTATTAGTGCATACAGATATCACCTGCTATATAAGACTGATCTCATATTCTGTAAATTAGCTTCAGTATCATCTGATCCAGAGATCACCCGCTAGATAGGACTGGTCTCAGATTCAGTTAAGTAATCTCATAATCAGTAGATACAAAGATCACCAACTAGATAGGACTGATCTTAGATTTCAGTCGAGTATTCCTATTATCATTAAGTTCAGAGATCACCCGCTAGAGAGGACTGATCTCAACCTCAGTACTCAGTTATCAATATTAGAAGATTTAGTTATTCAGTATCTCAGTATTAATAGTGAGTTCAGATGTCAGTAAAGAAGCATTTGAGTCTCAGTATTCAGAGTCACGATGATTTCAGTTATGGTTTGTGCATTCATGCATATGTCCTCATTCAGTACTCTCATGATTATTCAGTTAAGTCATTGTTCATGTATAATCCCTTTTATTTAGCCTTACCTCATCTTGCATACTCAGTACATTCCCACGTACTGGCGTATTTTTGCTATGGTGTTTTACTTTACACCATAGGTTTAGAAGCACGAGATTCAGATCACCCTTAGCAGCTCAGTTTCAGTCAGCAGCAGTAGACCTAGCAGTGAGTCTTCATCATTATGTAGTGCTTAGTTACAGATATCAGAAAGGGTTAGCTTGTGGTCCCTCGGGGTCATGAGCACCGTGTGGCATTCTGGTTCCAGAAAATTAGGGTGTTACAGTAACATAAATCCCAACAGGTAAGTGATCTATTGCGACTGATCACTTACCTATTGCAACAGATAACACATCTGTTGGGATTCATTCACAGCACTATGAAATCACTATCAACTTTTTTTAACAAATGAATTTATTTAGGTACCACTAATGGAGGGATCAATAACAATAGGGGTGGATTGAATGGTGTTGTAAGGAGGGTGAAATGCTAGAGATGATAGCTATGATAGTACAAAGTGATGTTTTTATGATGATTTTGTGAACTTAATCATCAACTTTTGTGGACTGAATTGTCAATCAGAAGAACTGGCCATCAGCTACATGCATAGTTCCTTTGAAAATTAGAGGGTACTGCCTTTTAAGATAACTGATCAGGTTTGGCTGTGTACTTATCTAAGTGATTCAACCAGGCTGGTGTTAAGGGTGTACATAGTTGAAAAAACAAGAGAGAATGAGAACCAGAATGTAGAAGAAAAAGAAAAAGAAGACTTCTTTGATGATAGGTTGGATGATCTAGACATGAATATTCCAGATGATGATCAAACACCTACGCCCGTTGATGCGACCAATACAATGTGTAGTTCTTCTCAATCGACACAATCTAGAAATCTTCAAGACGTCGGGACCGGTTTTTTTATTAGAATGTCATTCAAGGACTAGAATGAACTATCCAACACTTTATTAATTTGAGCAGTGTCTTTTACTTATAATGTGGTAATTCGAATTGCAAGTGATGGTTGAGAGTGGTGAAGACACAATTTATGACAGATTCATCATTCATAAACATGAAAAGCATCACACATGTGGTTCGGATCACATCTCAGGCCAAAATCCTCATGCCATGACAAAGGTCCTCGGTGAATATTTTAGGAGTAGTTTCCCAGATGGCAAAGGCCCTTCAATAAGGGTTATGGACAATCAACTCCTTACGGATTTGGGTGTCCTGGTTAGTTATTAGAAGGTATATACGGCCATAAGGATTGCCAAGGACCTGGTTAAGGGGAAACTAGAGCTTGGGTATGAAGTCTTGGATGCTTATCATTACATGATTGTGTCCACAAATCCCAGAAGTAAGATGACGTTGCATCTGGATAAAAACGGAAGGTTCAAGTACTTTTTTGTATCCTATGGTGCTTGGATTCAAGGTTTTCGACATTTGAGAAAAGGCATAGCCATAGATGGTACCTTCTTGAGGAGCAGGTATAATGGAGTTCTGCTAGCTGCAGTGGCACAGGATGTGGAGAATCACATCTTTCCTGTAGCTTTTTGTGTAGCGGACAAGGAATGTGTTGCCTCTTATGGATTTTTTTAACAACTGTGATGCTGCATTGAAGATACTGAAGAGTTGTGTTTTGTATTGGATAGGAATCCAAATATTTCAAAGATGGTTTTAGTTTTCTTCACTTCAGCTTACTTTGGTTGTTGCATCAGGCATCTTGGAGAGAACATTCGAAACAACTATCACAACGAAAGGGTCGTCACCCTTTTTATAAAGCAGTTAAAGCATATAGTAGAGAGGAGTTTTTAGACCATTTCAATCAACTAGCAGATGTGAATCTCAAGGTACAAGAATTTCTCGTACGTGTCAGTTTTGAGAGATGGAGCCGGGCATTTTTTCCAGAAAATAGGTACATTCTTATGAATTTAATGTCTTGTTTGATTTATAAGTTAGGTATGATGTCATACTAAGTGATTCTTTTCTATAGGTACAATATTAAGACATCAAACATAGCTGAATCGGTGAATTCATTGTTTGGTGGTGAAAGAGAATTCCCCATCAAGGTTATGCTTAAAAAAATAAGCGAGAAGTTTAGCAATTTTTTTAACGAAAGGCATGTTCAGTTCAAGTGCCTAGAAAAATGAACCCAATTTGTTCTCAAAATCAAAAAAAATATCAACGAACATTAGTTTGGGAAATAGGTTATTCTCTCATAAAATAGCAGATTACAAATTCCATATCATCGGTCATGGTGATGCTACCACGGTCGATCTTCAAACAAAATCTTGTACGTGTACAGTTTTTGACTTAGACAAAATACCTTTTCCACATGCTATGGAAGCTCTTCGATCTCAATACGGTCATAAATATGGACATGAAGTTTACGAGTACTCCTATCAATATTATTCGGTGGAAAAATATGAAATTGAATATAGTGGGCATATTACTTCGGTGCCTCTCGAAGAATCTTGGGTTGTTCCAGCAGAGCTTATGGGGAGATTAATACCTCCTCCATATATTATCCTAAGCACTATCAAATCGGGAAGAAAGCCATATAAGAGGAGGCATGAACTTGGAGAATCATTTTTATCAAGAAGAAACAAGTGCTCCATATGTAAGTGCGTTGGCCATAAAAGAACTACATGCCCTAATCGTAATCCACCATGATCGTTGTAATTGCAGAAACTTGTGTTGTTGTTTGTTTGTTTTTTGTAGACTTTTATATATTTAACTCATTGTTGTGAACGTAATGTTATCATTTATGATATATAATTTTTTTTTAATAACTTGTGCATCATAAAAAGAGGCAAAACATGAACTAAAATAATACACCAGACTAGAATTATTCTCAATAGTTGCATAAATAACTGGAATGTTTTCCTCCAACAAATGAAAAATCTTTTGAAACAGATGGATAGTCTGTTGATAGAAACCCAACAGATGACCAATTTGTTCCAACATATGGTCCATCTGTTGAAAGAATTCAAAAGCCAAAATTGCTAGTGCTAATGAATTCAACATAGCTCCTTGCCTCCAACCGTCGACATGTTAACATGTATTTATGTTTAGATTAGAAAAAATAGACAAAATGAAAATTGAATAAGAATTAAAATGCCAAAGTCTAACTAAAAGTAAATTTTTCATTAAACGAAAAATGAATAACATTAGGTATAGTTCCGATACAGAAAAATTAAAATACATACGCTAAAAGAAAAAAACACATTCTAATTATTATTATCATCATCATCATCATCATCATTAATGACAGTTGGCCAATCAACTTACAGCAGCAGGTCCCTAATAAGCCTCTGCATTTCTCTTAACATCGTCGCTCTCATAGCGACCAACTCCCTCTGTAGGTCATTAACTTGTCTTTGAAGTTCCCGCACTGTGTCGCGTAGAATAGCAATGTCTGAAAAAGGATCAGCCATAGCTAGAATACGCATGAATTGACAAATATAAAGAAAAAAGTCTAAAATATAATATAATGTATACAACCAACTGGTAAATTTACACCAGAAAAAAATCACCTCAATGAGAAAGGAATATGCTCTTTGAAGAGAAGTGGTTGAAGATGTCAGACAAAAATAAAAAATGCAATAAATAAATAAAGTTGAGTTGAATGAAGATTAAGGAGGGACCTATTTATAGAGGATTGAATTTGGACGTATCAGGCCAAAAGGCATGACTATTCAGCTCCATTGTATTAATTATATTCAAACTGGTGGCATTTTATTTTTTGTGAAAAGTTGCAACTTTTTCTTTTACATTAATTACTTCTGACCTTTTAAAAATGGTTTAAGACTCGATAAAAGCCGTTATTATTACGCTGTTGCAACAGATCGTCTATCTATCATAATAGATTTAGCATCTGTTGCAACAGATGGATTGAATGTGCAACAGATGGTCTGTCAAAATAGATTTACCTTCTGTTGCAATAGATGGTTTGTATATGCAAAAGATAAGACATCTGATGCAACATATGTATTATCTGTTGCAACAGATGGATAGTATGTAGGACGAGATGTTTTGATGTCTTCTAACAGTTGATTCATTATTTTCAACAGATGAGTGTTCGGTTCATTAGCTATTTTGAATGTGTTAGATAAAAAGTCATGACTCTTCACCTCTTTTTAATAGTCCCTCCATTTCGTATTAGTTGGGCCCTATGGGCTTGGCACACCAATTAATAAAAATATAAATTAGGTGATTATTTTACCAAATTGGCTTATTAATTATGCTTTGAATGTATAAATGTGAATAATATGCTTTATGTAGTCATTTAATAATAGGGGTAATCTTGGAAGAATAAAATAAAATTCTCTTGATTTTATAAATAGGACAACTAAATTAAAATGAACATTTTTAGCAAGAAGTAATCGCATGCGTGCAGATGAATAAAAAACACAGTCTTGTCTGTCGCAACAGATTTACCATCTATTGCAACATATGGATTATCTGTTGCGACAGCTGAACCATATGTTGGAGGAGATGTTTTGATTTCTTCCAATAGCTGATTCGTCTGTTGCAATAGATGGAGATTTTGATTCATTAGCTATTTTGAATGTTTTAAGATAAAAACTCATGACTCTTCACACCTCCTTTTTAATAGTCATCACATGCGTGCAGATGAATAAACAACACTATCTGACATGTCTTGATGGGGTAGGAAGAATAAGGTACGTACAATGGATCCTATTTTCATGTGTGTGAGTTATGTATATTATTGATCAGGCTACCATGACAGACACACATAAAGTGCAATGATTTTGTGAATGCATTCTTTTACCGATTAGACAATGATCCTTCAAACAAGATCCTGCATTGTACTATTTATTTTGATAGGTGTAAACTGATAAGGCTGAAGGGTTCTAACACGGTGGTGTCGATACCCCGTTACAATTTAATGATATTTTATGCTCATGTTTTTGTGTCAAGTTTGGGGAAGGGTTCAAGTTTTTGGCGGCAGTATAAATATCTAATAATGATTGGACCAGTTTTAATGGTGCAATGGGCTTCTTGAAAGGACTCGAAAGCCTCTCAATGCAACAAACAACGATGGAACCAATAGAAATTCCCCTAGTCCAAATTTATATAGATGGATTACTATATGAGACTTTTATACAACAGAAGGTGGTTGGGAGAATACCTGTGCGCGAAGGGGGAGGTGGAAAAGGCTATATATCATCTCAGACCTTGATATATGGCTAATGAAATTGAAATGAGAAACCTAAACTCAGAATTTTATACACCAATGAAATTGACATGATCCCATATTTTTAATGCAAGAGTAGTTGGTTCAGGTTTCAATTCAGACAGACAATCTTACCACCTTCTGTGCTCACGAAGCTGCTTCCTTAGAGTTCTAGTCTTGCACTTAGTGAGAGTCTTCATTCAGGCCACGCTCGCTAGTTGCATTCTCAAGCAAAGTGTCCAGCTCCAGTCCTGTTGACCATTCTTCTTTTTCTTCAACGATTGATGAATTTTCATTTTTGGATACACTTTCACATTCGCACCTCATCCAGTTTTTTCATTTTTTCATGTCAATTTCATCAGCCAATTTTTATATATTTTTTTCCTTCTCACATTTGAGATGATATATGGCCTTCTCAACCTCCCCCTTCCTGTACAGGTTTTCTCGAAACACCGTCTGCTGTATAATAGTCTCCTCAATAACCCATCTATATAAATTTGGACCAGGAGAATTTCTATTTGTTCCATCATTGTTTGTTGTAGTACGAGGCTTTGGAGGCCTTTCAATAAGTCTATTAAGCCATTAAAACTGGTCCAATCACTATTAGATATTAACACTGCCACCAAAAACTTGAACCATTCCCCAAACTTGACACAAAAAAAATGAGCATAAACCGTCATTAGATTGTAACAGGGTATCTACACCACCGTCTTAGTCCCTCAGCCTTACCAGTTTGAACCTAACAATCTTAACTGTAAAATGCCATATCTTATTTGAAGGATTAAAGTCTAATAGGTAAAGAACAAACATTCATAAAATTATTGTACTGGATGTGTGTTTTCATGATAGGTTGATCAGTAGCTTATTCCTCCAAACTAACCTTTACTCTAGCCTTTAATGCTGGCCAAGCAAAAGTGGATCCAGTTTTACTTCCTTTTATCTGCAACCTTTTATCTGCAAATAAGAGAAATACATTTGATGTCAAACAAGAGAAGAACAAAAAGAAAACAAAAAGAACATTACAAAAGGATAAAACAAAATTGAGTGAATCAACAGATGACTAATATAATGCAACGGTTTACCCATCTGTTCAACCAATGAGGAATCATTGCAATAGATAGATGACATGTTACAATAGATGAGTCATCTATTGGAATAAATCAAACCAACCTTACTACTGGTTTGATTTCTTCAAATAGTTGCTCCGTCTGTTCGAAGCTGATTCATCAGTTGCAATAGTTGAGAAAACTGTTGCAACACCACTAAAAACAACATCAACAACAAAGAAATAAAACCATATGTTCCAACACCATCCACAACACAAACATCAAATGTTCCAACACGACCCCCCCCCCCAATGACAGCACAACCAAAGTACCAAACAAAAGACATTAAAAAAACTATACTGACAACAAGGCTTTTTAAGTTCTCCAACATATGACCTTTTTGCATATTTTAATAAAAATAACGATTTGTTCATTCAAGACTTAAAAGTCACCTTTCCTTTAATTTTCTCAATAAATAAGAAACTGGTAATGGGTAAATCATTAATAGCAACAGATGTAAATATCTAATTTAAATGACATATAAAGAAGAATAGATGGAAAGAGCAATAGTGAACCATACCTACAATGTCGAAAAAGCAAACGGATCAGAACATCGACTTTAGTCGAGAAAAGATATTGATTGGTTGAGATCCTAAAGGATCCTCATCCGAAAGAAGAGAGCAAAGAGAGGAAGAAAGGAAACAAAGATAATTGAGAGTTGAGAATAAAGAAGTGTGATGAGTTAGGTCTAGACTACTTTATGGCTGAAGGTGAGAGTTCTAGATATGGGTTTTAAATATTCATTAATAACTTTTGAGGGGCACAAGGAGACCGTGACATTGAAAAGACCAGATAAGACTACTCACTCAGGAGATTTTTGAGTTATCCAAGTAGTATCGAGTAATATTTTTTACCGCCTTAGTATTTTAACTTTTTTATTCGGGACAGAAAATACCTAAATTGCTTTAAAAAAGGATCTTAAAACATTTAAGTACAACAAATGACAATTTCTTTTTGAAAATTCCCAAAGCTCGGTCATCTGACGCAACAAATGACGTAGTATGTTTGATAGTTTACAATATGCGTAATATGTTACAATAGTTTACCTAATCTGTTTGATTTGATCCAACATAAAAGACATCTATTGCAATAGGTTGAACATTTATTTATATATAATTTTAATTGAGTTCATATGTTAGACTAATACCTTAATTAATTGTGAGTTCTCATAGTGTCAACTACAACTTCAATTGAGTCTTTTGGCAATTTCATGATGAGATGGTATTGCGTTCCTTCCGACCAGAGTCGTCGATCGATCACTCTGATCCAAACCGATTCTTACTACATCATATGATAGACTAATACCTTAATTGATTAATATAGGACTAGGGTACTAATACCTTAAGTGAATAATATAGGACTAGGGGTAAGTTCTCATAGGGTCAACTACAATTTCAATTGAGTCTTTTGGCAATTGCATGATGAGACGGTACAATGTTCCTCCCGACCAAAGTCGTTGATCGATAACTTTGAGCTAAACCAATTCTTACTATCTCATATGTTCAAATAATACCTTAATTGATTAATCTAGGACTAGGGGTGAGTTCTCATAATGTCAACTACAATAGATGACAATGCTTATTAGATAATTTACGACAGATGGGTAATCTATTGCGATATATGATTTAATCCATTTGATAATTTTTAATAGATGGGTAATCTGTCACAGAAGATAAATTAATCTATTTGATAGTTTACAATAGATTCGTGATATGTTGGAACAAATGACGTAATCTGTTTGATAATTTAAAATAGATACGTAATATATTGCAACAGATTACCTAATCTGTTTGATTTGATCCGACAAAAAAGACATATGTTGCAATAGGTTGAACATTTGTTTATATATAATTTCAATTGAGTTCATATGTCAGACTAATACCTTAATTGAATGTGAGTTATCATAGGGTCAACTACAACTTCAATTGAGTCTTTTGGCAATTGCATGATGAGATGGTATTGTGTTCCTCCCGACTAGAATCGATCAGTCTGAGCCAAACTGATTCTTACTACCTCATATGTTAAACTAATACCTTAATTGATTAATATAGGACTAGGGAACTAATACCTTAATCGAATAATCTAGGACTAGGGGTGAGTTCTCATAGGGCCAACTACAACTTTAATTGAGTCTTTTGGCAATTGCATGATGAGACGATACAACATTCCTCCCGACCAGAGTTGTCGATTGATAACTTTGAGCTGAAACAATTCTTACTACCTCATATGTTCAACTAATGTTATACCCCGAACTTTCTTCGAGTCGAGTTTCATCCTTATAAAGAGTAAGGCCTAATTTTTCAGGTAATAAATAATTTAAACCATGTAGAATTTCACTAATATCAACTTTTTGTTATGTAGAGAATTGAATAATATTTCCATCGATACCAAATTTGCCCAAATCCGACACTTGGGTGAAGAGTTAGAGCCATTTTAGTGAGACAGTGTACCACCTGGTACTTCAGCGTGTCGCGGCGCCAACCAAAATGGAAATTGTAAAATTCCAGTGAGTTTTCGTGATTCCACCCCATTATGCTGTCTTTCCAGTTTACAACCAAGGTGGCAACACGATTTCCACTGCATCGCGCCATCAAGTAGTTTCCCAATTGTCCAATTTTCAGTAAGCTGGCGCGATTATGGCGCGTCGCGCCAGCATGAAAAATAAGGATTTTTCTAGTTCTGAATTTTAATTCCATTGGTAAAACAGTCATTTTTATATCCCTAGATATACTCCTTAACATGAGATTCAGACACATTAAACCCAAATATTATTGTTTTCTCTTAATTTTCCTCAAGAACAAGAGCTATGGTTCCAAAATCAAGACCCCAATCATCAAGGTTTCACCATTAATCTTCCGAGAATCAAGTAGTACGGTATGTTAGATGTTTATTCTTAGGTTCCTTCCACCTTAGAAATTCTGGAACCCTTTTCAAAATTTTAAGGTTTACATATGTAGGAGATTTTATGATTTATGTGTATTATAGTTCATGATTTTGTATTGTTGAGTTTTAATTCATAATTTAGACTACCAATTTCAAGAGTTGATTTTAGTATGTGATGAATTGTATGATGTTCATGATAAACCCTCTTCAAGTTGCATGTTAAGTGTTGTGTTTATGTCAATTAAGTGTTGAAATTATGGAATAACCAAAGCATGCTCCCTATATGTTTGATAAAATGCTCATGTGAATGAATTAGAGCTATTATATCATGTTGACTAGAAATCCCCAATTGTGTGCAAGCTTATGTATGCCAAGTGTTTGTTGAAAAGCCTTAGTGAATGAATTGCGACATGTTAGCATGAAATTCCCCAATTATGTGTTCTTTAATAAATGTTAAGTGTTTGATGTAAGACCTTATTGAATGAAGTATGAGCCAATAGCATATCTCCCTATACTACCACATGTTTATGATTTGCAAGTGTTTGAAGAGATGTTTTAATGATTGTAATGATGAATAAAAGCCCATGATCATGAGTATTCAAGAATGGTTATGTTTTACTTTTATGTTATCGAATCCTGGGGGTATTTATACCTGACAAATTAGTTGCAATTCTAGATTGAATGTTAGTTTTAAAGATAATCTCAGTTAAGCCATGATTCTTAGAACCAAGTAAAATCAGTCAGATAATGGAACCAAGTAAAATCAGTCAGATCAGTCAAGGAAAATGAACAGTAACAGATTCAGCTCAATCTAGTATAGTCTAAGAACTATTTCAGTATCTATTTAGTTGGGAGTAGGATTCAACACAGAGCGAGGGAAGGGATGGAGGGTTCCCCGTTATTTAGAAAGAGTTGTTAGTAGCAATCTCTATATCTCCAGAACTGTGTAGCCAGCGCAGGATGAGGAGTCACCCATTATATTAGGCTTGAATACCTCCCCGGAGTTACCCATTATATTAGGCTTGGGTCAAACCACGTGTCACCCGTTATATTAGGCATGGCATCTTGGGTTCAGATAGAAGTGTCGTTACCCGTGGCACGGTGCTGACACCCTTTCAACTAGGGTTACAGGTTGGACCTCTAAAGGAGCTAGAAGGGGCATGTCAGTTAGATGACTACCTCCCACAGTCTTAGTTTTTGATTTAGTCTTAGTAATAGAATTCAACTGAGGAGTCACCCATTATACTAGGCTTGACTACCTCTAAGAGATCACCCATTATATCGGCTTGATCTCAGATTCAGAATATCATATTCATTATCAGTAGACTCAGAGATTAGCCGTTATATAGGCTTGATCTCAGATTCAGTTTATCAAGTATCAGACATCATTATCAGTAGACTTAGAGATCACCCATTATATAGGCTTGATCTCAGATTCAATTTATCAAGTATCAAACATCATTACTAGTAAACTCAGAGGTCACCTATTATATAGGATTGATCTCAGATATAATAAATCAGTATCATTATTAGCAAGATTAGACATCAATCTCAATAGACTCAGTTATTCAGTATCTCAGTATTAGTAGTGAGTTCAGATATTAGTGAAGCAATATTTGAGTATCAGTATTAGGAGTTATGATGATTTCAGTTATGGTTTGTGAAATCATGCATATGTTCTCATTCTGTACTCTCATGATTATTCAATTAAGTTATGTTCATGCATGACCCCTTCTATTTAGCCTTACCTCATCTAGCATACCAGTACATTCAAAATACTGACGCATACTTTTCTCTTGTGCTATGGTGTCTTATACCATAGGTTCTGAAGTGATAACGCTCAACTTACATATCAATTTGGTGCAAGGCTATCGTCGTCAATATATTTTTCCAACTTTGGAGTTGGGGTCGAATCCACAGGGAACAATGTGAGTGGTGATTAAACTCGTTTGAAACTAAAGTTACAAGTTAAATTCAAACTGGCACGAAAAGACAAAATGAGGGGTTTTTAATGATTGAACAAAAGTTATTAACACTTCAATTCGCCTTAGAACTCAAATCTTAAACTGCAATAATTCAAATCAATGATATAGAGAAACTAGAGTAGTGATCGCTATGATTAGTAATTCTCTATAGAATAACAGTTGTAGTATTGGATTCTCGTGACTTTTGAGAAACACCAAATTATCTGTTTCGACAGTCCATCTAAGTGTTTCTCAACCTACCTAGATGTTGAACTCCCTAATTCTCTCAACTTAGGAAAGCATTCTTTTCATACTACTTTTATCTCGAGTTTATCAATCTTGTTACAACATTAATCATTAGATGAGAACTTAACCTTTCCAAATCCTCATTGACAATTCACTTCTTACTAGGGCTAATTTCTTATCTCAAGCAAATCAACAGTAACTAAGGCCTATTGTTTGAAACCAACAGAAAATAATTAATACAAAAGAATTATCAAGATATTCCCACAATTACTCGAACCCTAACCAAATATTAAATCCATGAAGGAATAATCATAGATCCCACAACCCTAGTTGTGGGTTTTAGTTCCACATGAGAAAGAAAGAGATAACAACAATTATATTCATCATTCAAAGTAATTAAACTTATCAAAGATGAAGTATGAAGTTGATTCTCTTCCAAGTTCAAGAGAAAATTCCCACAACCAAATCAAAGAGTTAAAAATTGAATTCTAAGTTCAGAGCCCCTAAAGAGAGGTGAACTCCCTTGGAATAAGTTTTCTACCCCCGATATATTTAGCCTCCATAATGAAACCCTAGAAGCTGCTATTTATATTCATAACTTAAGAAAAATCCAAAATTAAAAATTCAAAATTTTTCTTTTAGGTGACGACATGTCTGACGGCTTATCAGAGTTCTGATAGCTTATCAGAACATGTCGTCAGACATGCATCAAATTTTTGCCTTTTGCTTATGTGTGACAACATTCTTGACGACTTATTAGACACTTGATGACTTATCACAGACGTCGTCACATCTTCACCTTGAATTGGGCTAGAGTCTTTATAAGAGATTGGCTTGGTTTCTTCTTTTGCCTCTAGCACTATTTCCTCAATCTTGGCATCATCACTCATGGTTAGTTCGGTTGGTTGGGAAATCACTGAGGGTTTCTCATCATCAATCTCAATATCAATTTAGGATTCTTGCTCCCTATCTTCACACTCTTTCATTATTTTAAATGATTTCACAGACAAGATATAATCTAAACATAATACAGAAGAATGGTTTGAATGATTGACCTCTATATCCATCTCCTCACAAATGATTGGCTTCATTTCTTGATGCATATCACATACGATATCATACGTTTCTTTTTGGAGATCCAATATTCGTTGAAACATAGCTTTAATGCCACTCTTTCTGGTGCTTCATTCTTCCTTTTCTTGACCATAAGACCTATTAAACTCATAAGAAGAGCTAGAATTTGGGTTAGCGCAATAGGGGGAAAGGGCATTTGGGCAATCAATCCGATGTCCATCTTGACCACTTCACAAAGAACAATCATACTCCCAGTGGGATGGAGATGGTACACATATCTCTCTCCGGGGAGCATATCTACAATCTTGCCAAAAGTGAGGTCCATCACAATATGGACATGGATCATCAAGATAATATTTCCAACCACCAAGATCATGTTCATTCTATGATGCCATAGTAATTAGAAAACTAAAATAAAAATCTACCTAACACAAGAAATAAAAGAAAACTAAAAACAAATATTTACAAGTTTGAATTCAAGCAAGTAGGCTAAAATTCCAAACCAACTCAATACGCCAAATTGTTCCCCGGCAACAGCGCCATTTATGATAACACTCAACTTACACGTCAATTTAGTGCAAGGCGATTATCGTTAATATATTTACCCAACTTTAGAGTTGGGGTTGAATCCACAGGGAACAATATGAGTGTCAATTAAATTCGTTTAAAACTAAAGCTACAAGTTAAATTCAAACAACTAGCACAAAAAGACAAAATGGGAGTTTTTAATGATTGAACAAAAGTTATTAACACTTAATTTGCCTTAGAGCTCAAATCTTAAACAACAATATTTCAAATCAACGATATAGAGAAACTAGAGTTATGATCACTATGATTAGTAATCCTCCATTGAATAACAGTTATAGTATTGGATTCTCGTGACTTATGGAAAACACCAAATTATCAGTTTCGATAGTCCATCTAAGTATTTCTCAACCTACCTAGATGTTGAACTCCCTAATTCTCTCGAACTTAGGAAATCATTCTATTTATACTGATTTTATCTCGAGTTGATCAATCTTTTTACAACATTAATCATTAGATGAGATCTTAACCTTCCCAAATCCTCATTGATAATTTACTTCTTAATAGAGTTGATTTCTTATCTCAAGCAAATCAAAAGTAAGCAAGGCCTATTATTTACAACCAACAGAAAATAATTAATACAAAAGAATTATCAAGATGTTCCCACAATCACTTGAACCCTAACCAAATATTAAATCCTTGAAGGAATAATCATAGATCCCACAACCCTAGTTGTGGGTTTTAGTTCCACATGAGAAAGAAAGAGATAGCAACAATTATATTCATCATTCAAAGTAATTAAACTTACAAAATATGAAGTATGAAGTTGATTATCTTCCAAGTTCAAGAGAAAATTCCCACAACCAAATCAAAGAGTTAAAAATTGAATTCTAAGTTCAGAGCCCCCAAAGAGAGGTGAACTCCCTTGGAATAAGTTTTATCCCCCCCGATATGTTTAGCCTCCCTTATAAAATCCTAGAAGCTGCTATTTATATCCGTAACTTTAGAAAAATTTGAAATTAAAAATTTAGAATTTTTCTTTTAGGTGACGACATGTCTGACGACTTATCAGAGTTCTGATAGCTTATCAGAACATGTCGTTAGGAATGCTTCAAATTTTTGCCTTCTGCTTATGTGTGAAAACATTCTTGGCGGCTTATCAGATACCTGGCAACTTATCACAGACATCTTAACATCGTTACTTCAATTTCTTAAGCACTGCCCATGCCTGATGACGAGCCTGACGGCTTATCACAACTCTAATAGCCTATCATAGGTTGTTGTCACTTTTTCCAGCTGAATTTCATTCTCTGTCTAAGGCTGACAATGAGTTTGATAACTTATCAAGGAGTTGATGACTTATCAGACAAGTCGTCAACTACAGTTCCCTTCTTATTTTGCTCAAAATTCAACTCTTTTACTTCCATTATCGCTGGTTCTCTTGCATCTCGACTTTTACTGCAATATGAAAGAGAAAACAATAAAAAATGACAAAATTTTCTTAAGACTTTACAATTATTCTCAGTTAAAAGCCTCAAATATGTTAGCATCTGCTCACACATCACAAAGCGCGAGATCCAGAGAACCCTTAGCAGTCCAAACTTAGTCTGCAGCAGTAGATGTAGCACTGAGTCCTCTTCATTAGAGGATGATCCTTATTTTATTATGGCATTAGACTCAATTTATTCTCAGTAGATAGAGTTAGTGAGGGACATGTCCAATCAACTCCACAGTTCAGACAATTAGAGGCTTTTCAGACATATATATTTGTATTCAGTTTTCAGTATTGATTATTTTAGATCTTTTAAATCTTATGGCAAGTTTTTTGCTAGTTTTCCACGTTATTCAGTATTTTTGTATAGTTATTGTAGCAGCTACCAGATAAGGGTTAGCTTTTGGTCCTTTAGGATTATGAGCACCGTGTGACATTCTGGTTCTAGAAAATTGGGGCATTACAAACTTGGTATCAGAGTCTAAGGTTCAACAGTGTCCTAGGAAGTCTGAAAAGCTGTATCTCATAGAGTCTTATGCATGGGTGTGTTCCGTGCTACATTTATGTACAAGAGGCTATAAGATGTTTTTAGGAACAGTTTCCCTTCTTTTAGTGTTCATGTCGTGTGAGTATGCATAAGTTCCAGTTGATTCTTAGTCTGATCCATTATCCCTTTCATTTACAGAGTATGCCTCCTCACTGAGATAATGCCCATAGGGTTGATAACCAGCCACCTCAGCCAGTAGATCCTGAGAATGAGAATGTGTCACATGCAGAGTTTTGCGTAGATTTTCAGGCGCTAGCCCAAGCTATGACCGCTAGTGTTCAGGGAAACCGTTAGGTTGTAGTCCCACCTAAGCAATATGGGGGATCATCCACAACCAAAATTTGACATTTCATGAGAATGAACCCGCTAGAGTTTTTTAGGTCTGTAGCAGGTGAGGACCCACAACTCTATCTTAAAGTGGTGAAGAAGATCACCCAAGTCATGCATGTGTCTGAGGAAGAGAGTGTAGAATTAGCATCCTAAAGGTTTAATGATATTTCTCACGATTGGGTAGTAATGTGGAAGAAGAGTAGAGGGGAGGATGCAGCTCCCATGACCTGGCAAGAGTTTCAGGATGCCTTTCTAGATAAGTTTTTCCCACTAGATATGAGAGAAGCTAAGGTAGAAGAGTTCATGAACCTATGTCAAGGCTCCATGAAATTGAAAGAGTATTTTCTTAAGTTAAATCAGTTAGCTAAGTATGCTCCTGACTTGATAGCTGACCTTAGAGCGAGCATGAGTAAGTTTGTGACTGGTGGTATGGCTTGGTGTTGAAAGAGTATAGGACTGCTATGCTCAATAGAGATATGGACCTTTCTAGACTCATGATGCATGCACAGCATATTGAACCCGATAAGATGAAAGAAAGAAAGAGAGTGAGTAATAAAGCCAAAACAAGTAGCATAGTTTTTCTCAGGCTGGGTCGCAGGGTGGTAGTCGTTCTCAGCATACTAAAAAATTTTCAGTCCTAGCTCCATCCTAACCTAGTGTACCTGCACTAAAGTTCAGGTATGTCAGTCATGATTGAGCTCCAGGCTCCAAAACCTAGGGTAGTTCCAGTAGTGTTCGTACCTATCTACTTTGTAGAGAGTGTGGCAAGAATCACCTAGGTGTGTGTAAAGCAAATATTTAGGTATATTTTGGATGTGGTAAGCCAGGCCACAGTATGTAAAAATGTAGAGTACTAGATCAGAGGGGTAGAGATTTATGTCAGCAGGGCGCCGCTCCTAGTACTATCAGTGCTCAGCGTCAGAACTGTGTCTATGCACTTCAGACTCACCATGATCAGAAAAGGTTCCCAAACATAGATTTGGGTACAGTATAAGTACTTTTTATTCATGATATGCATTGTTAGATCCCTTGCTTCTATTTAAGCTTATGTTTCAGCATGAGTCAGTTAGTAGAGCTAGCAAGTCAGTTTAGCAGCCAGATAGTCAGATTTGTATAGTTTGTTATCTCATTTCTTCACCTGATCATGCTATCAAAAATCTCTAGAATGTAAATATTCCAAGATAGAGTATCCTAGTAGTTGGAGTATAGCTCAGTTCCCTTATTATACATTAGTTTCAGATCACATATAATCAATCATGCCCCAGTTCGTAGATGCCCTGTGCACTGCCCCAGTATTTCAGCGAAGTGTTTTTAGAGGGACATAGAGTCCCAAAGGGAAGATAACCCATAATATTATGATGCTTTCATGTTCTTAGACTTATTCAGTTGCATGTTCAGACCCTCCTTATGAAGTTAACACCAGTTATCATTGCATACTCAGTCATATATTTGAGAATCAGTAATATTCATGCATTAGATATGCATGTTCAGTAGAAAAAGTTTAGTGTATACAGTCATGCATTCACAAGAGAAACTTAGTCATGTATCCATGCATCAGATATGCATATCGATTATGAGAATTCATCTTATGAGTAGCTTCAATTGTGTATTCCATGCATCAGATATGCATGTCCAGTATAAGAACTTAATAAATCAGCAGTTTCATGTCACTTAGTCATGTTTTAGATGTTCACGTTCCTTAAGAAAGTTTAGTTAATCAGAATTCTTCACCTAACAAGCGACATTCGAGGATGAATGTTTCCAAGGGGTAGATAATGTAATACCCCAATCTTTCTTCAAGCCGAGTTTCATCCTTATGTAGAGTAAGGGCTGACTTTCCAAGTAAGAAATATTTTAAACCATGTAGAATTTCCCTAATATCAATATTTTGATATTTATATAATTGAATAAGCTTTTCATCAATATCAAATTTGCCTAAATCTAACAGTCGGGTGAAGAGTTAGAGCCATTTTAGTGAGACAGTATACCACCTGGTACTTCAGCGCGTCCTAGAGCCAGCCAAAATGGCAATTGTCAAATTCCAGTGAGCTTTCATGATTCCACCGCCTCGCAATGTCTTTCCAGTTCGTAACCAAGGTGGCAATGCAATTTCCACCGCATCGCGCCATCAAGCAATTTCCTTATTTTCCAATTTCCAGTAAGCTGGCGCGATTATGGCACGTCGCGCCATCATGAAAAATCAGGATTTTTCCAGTTCTAGATTTTAATTCCATGGGCAAAATGGTCATTTTTCTATCCCTATATATACTCCTTAACACAAGATTCAGCCACATTAAACCCAAATATTGTTGTTTTCTCTCAGTTTTCCTCAAGAACAAGAGATAGGGTTCCAAAATCAAGGCCCCAATCATCAAGGTTTCACCATTAATCTTCCGAGGATCAAGTAGTAGGGTATGTTAGATGTTAATTATTGGGTTCCTTCCACCTAAGAAGTTCAAGAACCCTTTTCAAAATTTTAAGGTTTACGTATTTATGATATTTCATGATTTATGTGTATTAGAGTTCATGATTTTGTATTGTTTAGTTTTAATTCACGATTTAGACTACCAATTTCAAGAGTTGATTTTAGTATGTGATGAATTGTATGATGTTCATGATAAACTCTCTTCACGTTGCCTGTTAAGTGATGTGTTTGTGTTAATTAAGTGTAGAAATTGTGGAATTACCAAAGCATGCTCCTCATATGTTTGATAAAATTCTCATGTGAAAGAATTAGAGCCATTATAGTATGTTGGCTAGAAATCCCCAATTGTGTGCAAGCTTATGTATGCCAAGTGTTTGTTGAAAATCTTTAGTGAATAAATTGTGACATGTTAGCATGAAATTTCCCAATTATGTGTTCTTTAATACATGTCAAGTGTTTGATGTAAGACCTTGTTGAATGAAGTATGAGCCAATAACATGTATCCCTATACTACCACATTTTTCTGATTTCCAAGTGTTTAAAGAGATGCTTTAATGATTGTAATGATGAATGAAAGCCTATGATCGTGAGTATTCAAGAATGGTTATGTTTTACTTTTATGTTATCGAGTCCTGGGGGTATTTATACCCGACAAATTAGTTGCAATTCTAGATCGCACGTTAGTTTTAAAGATAATCTCAGTTAAGCCATGATTTTTAGAACTCAGTGAGTTACAGAACTCAGTACTCTTAGATAGTTACAGAACTTAAGATATCTCAGTATTCTCAGTATTATTAGCATTCTAGCCTCAGTTCAGTACTCTACTTAGATCTAGTAGTATTCAAGTGTTCAGTTCAGACCTCAGTAGCATTCAAGTAATCAATTTAGAACTCTATATTATTCAGTCAGATAACAAGATTCAGTAGCATTCCATAAGATAATGGAACCAAGTAAACTCAGTCTGATCAGTCAAGGAATATGAATAGTAATAGATTCAACTTAGTCTAGTACAGTCTAAGAACTAGTTCAGTGTCTATTCAGTTGGGAGTTGGATTCAACACCGAGCGAGGATAGGGATGGTGGCTTCCCCGTTATTTAGGCAGAGTCGTTAGTAGCAATCCCTATGTCTCCAGAACTACCTAGCTAGCGTAGGATGAGGAGTCACCCATCATATTAGGCTTGACTACCTCCCCGGAGTCACCCATTATATTAGGCTTGGCTCCAACCAGGTGTCACCTATTATATTAGGCATGACATCCTGGGTTTAGAGAGAAATATCTTTACCTATGACACGGTACTGACACCCTTCCAATTGGGATTACAGGTTGGACCCCTGAAGGAGCTAGAAGGGGCATGTCGGTTAGATGACTACCTCCCACAGTTTTAGTTTCATATTCAGTCTCAGTAATAGAATTCAGCTGAGGAGTTGCCCGTTATACTAGGCTTGACTACCTCTTAGAGATCACCCGTTATATAGGTTTGATCTTAGATTCAAACAATCATATTCATTATCAGTAGACTCAAAGATCACCCATTATTTAGGCTTGATCTCAAATTCAATTTATCAAGTATCAGACATCATTATCAGTATACTCAGAGATAACCCGTTATATAAGCTTGATCTCATATTTAATTTATCAAGTATCAGACATCATTACTAGTAAAATCAGAGGTCACCCGTTATATGAGTTTGATCACAGATATAATAAATCAGTATCAGTATCAGTAAGATTAGACATCAATCTCAATAGACTCAGGTATTTAGTATCTCAGTATTAGTAGTGAGTTCAGATGTTAGTAAAGCAACTTCCGAATGTCAATATTCAGAGTCACGATGATTTTAGTTATGGTTTGTGCATTCATGCATATGTCCTTATTCTGTACTCTCTTGATTATTCAGTTAAGTTATGACCATGTATGAGCCCTTGCATTTAGCCTTACCTTATCTAGCTTACCAGTATATTCAAAGTATTGACGCATACTTTTCTCTTGTCCTATGTGTCTTATACCATATTTTTTGAAGTTCGAGATCCAGAGAACCCTTAGCAGTCCAAACTCAGTCAGCAGCAGTAGATGTAGTAGTGAATCCTCTTCATTTGAGGATGATCCTTATTTTATTATGGCATTAGACTCAGTTTATTTTTAGTAGACGGAGTTAGTTTGGGAAATGTCTTATAAACTCCATAGTTCAGACAGTTAGAGGCATTTTGGACAGATGTATTAGTAGATTATTTTAAATGTTTTGAACCTTATGGCAAATTTTACACCAGTTTTCCGCATTATTCAGTTTTTTTTCCAATTATTACAATAGGTACTAGATAAGGGTTAGCTTGTGGTACTTCGGGATTATGAGCACCGTGTGGCATTCCGATTCTAGAAAATTAGGGTTTTACAACTAATACCTTAATTGATTAATCAAGGACTAGGGGTGAGTTCTCATAATGTCAACTATAATAGATGACAACGCCTATTTGATTATTTACAACAAATGGGTAATCTATTGTGACATATTACTTAATCCATTTGATAATTTACAATAGATGGGTAATCTGTCGTAATAGATGACTTAATTTGTTTGATAGTTTACAAAAGATTTTTGATATGTTGCAACAAATGACATAATCTGTTTGATAGTTTTCAACAGATGTGTAATATATTGCAATAGGTTACCTAATCTGTTTGATTTGATCCAACAAAAAGACATCTATTGCAACAGGTTGAACATTTGTTTATATATAATTTCAATTGAGTTCATATGTTAGACTAATACCTTAATTGAATGTGAGTTCTCATAGGGTCAACTACAACTTCAATTGAGTCTTTTGGCAATTGCATGATGAGATGGTATTACATTTATCCCAACTAGAGTCATCGATCGATCACTCTGAGGCGAACCGATTCTTACTATCTCATATGTTAGACTAATACCTTAATTGATTAATCTAGTACTAGGGCACTACTACCTTAATTGAATAATCTAGGAACAGGGGTGTGTTCTTATAGGGTCAACTATAACTTCAATTGAGTCTTTTGGCAATTGTATGATGAGACGATACTGCGTTCCTCCTGACCAGAGTTGCCGATCGATAACTTTGAGTCAAACCGTTTCTTATTACCTCATATGTTCAACTAATATCTTAATTGATTAATGAAGGACTGGGTACTAATACCTTAATTGAATAATCTGGGACTAGGGGTGAGTTCTCATATGGTTAACTATTGATTAATCTAGGATTAGGGGTGAGTTCTCATAGGGTCAGCTATAACAGATGGCAACACATATTTGATAATTTACAACATATGGGTAATTTGTTGCGACATATAACAATCCATTTGATAATTTATAACTGATGGGTAATCTATCGCAATAGATAACTTAATTTGTTTGATAATTTACAATAGATTTGTAATCTGTTGTTACCTAATATAATTGATAATTTACAACATATGCAAAATCTGATGCAACATATTGGGCATTTGTTTTTTACAATTTCAATTTAGTTCATATGTTAGACTAATAGTACCTAAATTGATTGATCTAGGACTAGGGGTGAGTTCATAGGGTCAACTAGAGTACTCGGTCAACTACAACTTCAATTGTTTTTATACAATTTCAATTGATTTCATATGTTAGACTAAATAGTACCCTTTTGGCAATTGTATGATGAGAGGGTTAAAAATTACGCATATCTTTTATAATTTTAAAAATAATTAAGATCAATTCGGACCAAATTAACATTTTCAAAACTTGTCATTCATTTCCAAAATACAAATCAACCCATACAAAATGTTTCATCATTTCAAATCTCGAGTTCTCACTCTTTCTCTCTCATTCTCACTCAACTACAGTACGGACAACAACTACTCAACAAATTTGCTCAACCCTCCACAATAGATCGTTTTTCTTCTCATTTCCGACCACATAGGTGTTATTTTCAACTTCATTCTTACTTGTATCAGTCATTTTCTTTATCTTCATAGGCAACAGAGTTCGAGAAGAGTTCTATATTTATTTTTCTAAAAAATAAGTGCTTTTAAGTTAATGATGAAAAATAAAAATTTTATTTGTATTATTTTCGAGAATGTGTTTACAATTTTGATTTTTGATGGAAAAATCATAGGAAGAACTCGAGAAATCTTTAGTTTCCATCGCAGTGTTTCATTGACTATCATGGTATTGTTGGATGGTGTTTGTGGTGTTGGTGGTAGTGGTGTTTGTGGTCGTCGTAGCACTGGTGGTGGCATTGATTGGTGGTGTTTGTGGTGGCTGTCGGTGGTATCGGTATTCATGATATTTATTTGTGGCATTGGTTGGTGGTGTTTATGGTGGTGGCTGTTGGTGTGTCGGTATTCATGGTGTTTGTAATCAATATTTTAAGATTTATGCATACATCAATTGTAATGTAATTTTTGTTTTTCTGTTGTTTTTAGGTAAAATATTTCTCCCAAAATAAAAGAAAGTGAAAGTGGATCAACGTCTGACCACCCAAAAAAGGCTATAGTACAGAGGGATTCGGAGGAGCTTCCTGAACAATCTCAGTCAGGAAAAAGTGAAGTTGAGGAGAGATGTGAAAACAATGTTGAGGGAGGTAGAAAAGGGTCTATAGATGGTGATGAAGAAAATGAATGTGAGAAAGAGGAGGAATTGGAGAGTGAGAAAGAGAAAGAGGATGATCATCAACATAATGATAATGGATCACCAATGGGGCGTGAATTAATATCGACATCCTAGCATGATCCTATCAAAACTTTTAGTATTAACAGTTTTTAAGTTACGATGCTGATAAATGACCCAGAAACAAAACAACTAACTGGTCAAATTGTACTTAAATGTTAGATGGGGAAATTTTTTGAACATTTTATGAAAATTATGAAGAACGAAAACATAGGCAGACTTTTTAAGAAGAGATGCTTTGGATACTTTTTTGAGCTGCCTGAGGACCCCTCTACCCATATTCGTTTCCCTATAATGATGGTATATGGTCTTTTCAAGCGTAGGATAAAGTATGTGGGGGATGATAAAGATCTGAAGGAGGGAGACAAAAAGAAAATAGATGAAATCTGGATCAACTACTGTGGCATGCCTATTTTTTTTGGTTTGCAAGAGTTTGCCATAGTGACAAGCTTGAGATTCCATCATCAAGAAGAACCACCACCCCGCAAAAGATCCAAGGCAAGAAAACACAGGGAAAAAATAGATGGGTTGTTTGACATTGCTCGACGTTCTACAAAGCATCGGATTTGTTGATAGATTTCGAGGATAAAACCATACCAGAGCAGTATAGGGAGCAATTGTGCTTAGTTTGGTTTGCCCATTTGGTTATCCCGAGGATATCACAACTTCTACTTGTCTGGACAATATTTACTGACAAGGCTATCCTTAGGGACGACCACATTATACAATTTTTCTTGGGCTTTCATGGCAAAATTAATCACTAATTTTACTCATCCATTAATTTATATTGAATATAATTATTATGACTCTTTTTTACTTGCTTCGTATTTATATTTTTTAGGCTTGGGCATTTGAAGCCATTCCTCCCCTCCAAAAGCAGTTAATGGATTACTCGGATGAGGTTTCTTATCCAAGGATGTTTAGATGGTTGGCTGCAAAGAGCAACACCAATATTAAGGAGGCTGATCTCTTTAACCCTCTAAATAAAGCAATATGTCTTCTTCAAGTAAAATAATTTTATTCAAAGAAAGATATTGAATAGATGTTATATTTGGTGCAAAAGATGTTATATCTGATGCACCAGATGGGACATCTGTTGCGACAGGTTACCCGTTCTGTGCCAACCGGTGCAACAGATGGATAATCTGTTATGACATACGATTGATATCTTGCATCAGATTACCCATTTGTTTCTTTGATTCTCTGAAGCGAACTCCTAACAGATTAACCATCTACTGCAAATTATGCAACAAATATGTAATCTGATAATATATTATTCATCTGTTGTGATGTATAGATCATCTGTTGCATAACAGATTACCCATCTTATGCAATTGTTACAATAGATGATTGATATTTTGCATTAGATTATCCATGTGTTGCTCTGTTTCTCTAAACCAGACTCAAATGGATTTTGACCATATACTGTAAACTATGCAACAGATGGGTCTTTTTTTTAAAATGTAACCCAACTGTGAAAATTATTATATTATATGATTTAAATACATCAGTCTTTTTTTTCTTTTTTATAGGTTTTGCATCCATGGATCGTGCCTACTGAGGAGGAGTCGGTGATGAATTCTTATATTACTCTAGTTTATGTTGATACTATATCAGACCCAACGGTGGAGTTAATAAAGAAGGAATTGGCTAAAGCGATAGCCATAAGAAGAGCAGTTAGGCAAGGTCAGCCTAATGTTGAGGCTCTTCATGACTAACCTACTAAGGCAGATTCGAGCACTTCTTCTGGTGGAGTATTTAGTGTTGTTGGCAGGCATGATGCTGCTGCTACCACTCGTGATAATGTGCATGTTGATCATCAAGAAAGAATAATTTATCCACATCTCATCCATCTTATCTTTTTTTTCATATATAAACCTACGCTTGAGAAGTTCATATACCATTTTCATTTGGAAACGAGCATTGTTGTCCTCTGGCAAATCAAGATATTTCCCAAAGCAGCTATCCCTGAAATAAGCATCCAAGTTTTGTTCTCAAAGTATTTTTCTAAAGGCGTCGAAATATTTTTCCATGGCTGACTTAGCCACAAAATCACCCATTAAATCTGCGCACCATCACACTGAATTCTTCGGTAGAAGGGCTATTAGTATTTGCATCATCTCTTTTGAAACATTCCTCCCCGTGTTCATCATATTCTTCCCCCGATTGAGATAACACTTGTAAAACAAGATCATAGAGTGGTAGATGTAGCCTAGCTGCTTCACTTATTCCTTTACTTGGACTTGATTCGGTTTCTGTTCTTTTGGGAACCATATTATCTAAAATTAATAGAAACATAAAAAAATATATTATAGTTGATTAATGCATCATTTAAAAAGGTTAACAGTAAATCAAACAAACAAAATAGTAAAATAACAGTTGCAATAGATCACCGATTTGTTGCACCAGGTAGTATATCTGTTGCAATATATAACCAACCTGTTGCAGCAGATGAGTAATCTGTTGCAATAATACAAAATATATCACTCATCTTTTAAGACAGATTAATGGTCTGTGCAACAGATCATACATTGTTGCATTATATGAGTGATTCTTGGGATAGTTAAATAACCTGTTGTAACAGATGAGTAATATGTTGTGACAATACAAAACAAATCACTCATCTATTAAGCAAAATGAATGGTCTATGCAGCAGATCACACATCTATTATAATATTATCTATTGCAACATGTGAGTGATCTATTGGAATAGTTAAATAACCTGTAGCAACAGCTGAGTAATTTGTTGCGACAATACAAAACATATCACTCATCTGTTGAGAAAGATGAATGGTCTCTAAAACAGATCACATATCTATTATGACATCATCTATTGCAATATATGAGTGATCTATTGGAACAGTTAAATAACCTATAGCAACAGCTGAGTAATTTGTTGTGACAATACAAAACATATCACTTATCTATTGAGAAAGATGAATGGTTTATGCAACAGATCAGACATTTGTTGCAACATATGAGTGATCTATTAGAGCAGTTAACTAACTTGCAGCAATGGTTGAGTAATCAGTTGCGATAATATAAAACATATCACTCATCTATTGAGAAAGATGAATGGTCTGTGCAATAGATCACACATCTGTTGCAACACATGAGTGATCTATTGGAACAGTTATCAACAGTTAATATTATTTAGATTTCTTCCAATATAGGGTCATCTATCGCAGCAGATGAATGATCGGTTGGAGAAATCAAGTCTTGGACATTTTCTGTTGGAAGAGTTGATGGGATTTTATCCAACAAGAGGTTCATCTGTTGCATCGGAATATTAATCTGATGGTTCTTCCATTGCATCAGATGGTTAATTAGTTGCATCAAATTTTTTATCTGATGCTTAATCTGTTGCAATATATGATTAATCTGTTACATCAGATAGTTAATCTTTTGTATCAGATAATTAATCTGTTGCATCAAAATTATAATATGATGGTTTCTCTAGTGCATCAGATGGTTGATCTGTTGCATCATATGATAAATTTGTTGCATCAGATGGTTAATATGTTGCACCAGATGGATAATCTGTTAGAGTAAATAAAAAATAGTAGCATGATTTTGTTCAACAAAAAAATGGCAATTTCACCATTTTTACCAAGAACAAGAATAGAAGAAATCAACCAAAATTTTTGTTTTATTTTTATAAATAGAAACAATAAAAAACAAACTTCAAAAAAATTCAACAAACAACAAAAAATCACAATTTACTTAAAAAAAAAAAAGAGAAGAAATATCAGAAATTAGAATTTTATTCAGACCGCATTTTAAATTAATACAATAAATATTGAAATGCTTAGCCAATACTATAAGAGAAGTTGGCTCAAGTTCCTCATTTTCTTCAAAACTAAAAAGATCATAAATTTTTACCTGTGAAAGAAAAAAAGGTACGATGAAGAATTAGAAGCTATTGTGGTCGGAGAGCAAGGTTGTCACGTCAATTGAAGGTTGAAGTCAAAAAGGAACTCGAAGCCCAACTATTTGTAGTCGGATGTTAAAGTCGCCGAGTATTGAAATGAGAAATTTACAGAATAGTTGGTTGGGAGAGAGTTGAGAGAAAATGTCGAGAGAGGGATGAGAGACAAGTTGATTTGAATTGAAGAGGGGAACTCGAACCCCAACTATTTGTCGCCGGAGGTAGAAGTCGTTGGGGGCTGAAGGGAGAAATTTTGTAGAACTGTTGGTTGGGAGAGAGTTGAGAAAAGCTGTTGAGAGAGAGGAGAGAATGGTTGATTTGTATTAAAGAGGGGCGTAGTTGGATTGATTTGTATTAAAGAAGGGCGTGGTTGGAGTGATTTGTATTTTTGAAAAGATTAGAAAGTTTTGAAAATATTAATCAAGTCCACAATTAACTTAATCAAGTTTCCTAATGATGTTTGACCCTTTAAGTATGTTAATGTCACCAATCCTTCATTCAAGACTTAAAAGATACCTTTCCTTCAATTTTCTCATGTAACTTACATGCATTTTAAAGTAGAAGAAGAATTTACTACCTATCAGATACTTATAAGATTAGGCAAATAATGGTCTATAAATTGAGATGCAGCTTGTGGATTTATAGGGTAGATGATGATCACAGTGACATTTACATGCCATAGCCCATCTTTCACATCTACCAGTAGTATTTGTTGGTAGTTAGTATGGTAAAAATGCAATAAGAATACAGTAGTATTTAAGAGATTTTTCTTATAGATTAATAAAATTATGATCGTAATATTTCAAAGCACGATATTATTTAAAACTATACCATGTATGCAGATAGTATCAACAAATTCATGTGTATGATATAGCAGAAACTCACAACCAAATGGGACAAACATATAATAACTTAATCGCAAAATTATAGTCAATCTTCATTCATTAATAGAAAACTAACTTTTAACTGAAACAAAAAGTACCAAAATTTACTATAGATGCAAATGCCCTAAGAAAGAACAGAGTTTAGTTAGCAAATTTAAGTTCAATTGTGCCATTTTACTTGCACCAAATGCATTAAAGCATGTTGTGATCACCATATTTACTTGCATAATTAGTTCAGATTTTTCTGTAACCATTGACAAATGTACTACTTTTTGGTTACATATATAATGCAAACACATAACAATTGAGTTGACATATGGACTCAACCAAGAAAATTTCATATTTATGTTGATTAAAACATCATTTTTTCTCTCAAATTAATCTACTAACCACTTTATTTTGTGTTGGTATAGGAACTGCTAGAATTGTGTACAACAATTAGATACGTGAAGAGATACTTGAATTGCACCTCGAATATTAAATTAGTTTTTAATAATCAAGAAATTCAATAAATCTAGCTTTGTTTGAACATCATAAAAGTGGTTGGAATCAGATACTGAAATCAACAAAAACAGTGAACAACATAAAAATGTTTGCAAAAACAATTATTCAGCAAGGTGTGTATTTGGGCTAAATGCATCTATTTGTGAAAATAATAGTAATTTCGATGTTTCCATTACAAGATCCCCAACAAACTGGTATCAGAAATACAAATTCTCACTAATTATGAATATCATAAATAGTCGAGATGAAGTTACTCTGAACATAATATATGTTGGAGGTAACCATTTAACAAAGATGAGACGAACTGACCAAGATGTCTGTTGGAGATTTATTTGTGTTGGTAAAGCACAATTGTGGTGATAACTTCTCCAAGATCTTATTCTCACAGAATTATGAGGTCTGTAGCAAAGTAAATTTCAGGAATATCTGAAGCAACTTGACAATGGTAAGCTTTCATATCAGAAATGAATTGATAAGATTTTCAAAAGCATTGAAATTTTATCCTTGTACTCAGCAAGACATTAGGCCAATTGAATACAACAGAATTACTGGAGCTGGTCTTATAATTGTTACCACGGTAGCCACACACCAAATGATACGGAGATTTCTGAATCAATGCTTTTTGGTGTTGATTAAGCCTTTGTTGATGCATCCTCTTCTAAATAAGAAATGAAATTTCTTAGAAAAATAGAAAAAGAAAGAGTAATCTGAAGGGGTAATTATGGTTTCTATTGGAAGAGCAAAAATAAAGAAAATTTAACATAAATAAAGCCCTCAATGATGAAGAGGGAGAATGCTGGAAAACATAAGTGGAACAAAGAGACAAGATGTATTTACAACCGATCTTTTTCTGGGAGTTATATTTGGTGTAGGTAACTTCTCTTTTTATTGTGACAGTTTTTTAGTTTGTTTTATCCAAAACTTTTATAATTAAATTTTTTTTTTTTTTAGTAATAACTAATAACTAACCTAAGTAAATGCTTGTAATAATATGCCAAATGGCTAATTAATAGGACACCACTTGGCTTAATGAGGAGGCTGCATCCTCACCTATGTAGTGTTTGAGACTCAAGATCAACATCACACAATATTCACACGAAGCAAAAAAGTGAATGTTAGAATAGGATTGAACATAGTTAATCCTTGTTCCACAGTTATTTATCTTGGGATTTTCCTCAGTTTTTCGCATGCTCTGCCAGATAAGATTGATTTTACAAACAAAATGCAATGTAACTTGGGGTTTTGGGCTGTAGGTGACAAAAGAATTTTAAAATGAGATCTAGGTGACACAAGTCTTAATTATTAGGTGAAGATGACAATTACTTTATTACGGATTAAGAAAGTTGGAAAAGTTTAAAAATAACTTACAAGTTTTAAAATTTACACTTTGATCCAAATGTTAGCCTATATAATGGAAAACAGAGGGGGAAAAAGGTGTCTTTATCTCTCTTCTCACCCATTGTTGTTTTCTCTTTCTTAACGATTTTTGTTGTTTATTATTGTTCATGCTTCATTTATCATATTCTGCTTTATTATCATCATCTAATACTTTATTATCATCTTCATCTTTTTCTTGTTGACCATTTGTTGTTGTTGTTATTGTCACCGCTACTATTGCTATTTGACTAATTTCTTAGGTCAAATTTTGTTTTGAACATCACTTTCCACTTTGGCATTACTTCATAGGAAACATAGGTAAGTCAAATTATGATTTTTAGTTGAATTTGTCATCTGGGTAACTGCTATTGTGTTGTTATTTTCTAACAATGGATAGAACCCAATCCTAAATCCAATATAAGATCCATCTGTTGTAATATTTGACACATTTGTTGCAACAGATTAGTTATCGTGTGACATGATAAATATCTATTTCAACAGATTAGTAACCTATTGCAATATAAAATGAACACAATTCCAATAGAAGTGTTGTCTGTTGTAACAAGGTAAATATCTGCTACAACAGATTACTAACCTGTTGCAACAAGTAAGTCATCTATCGCAACAGGTTAATTATCTATTGCAACATATCACTTATCTATTGGAATCAGCTTTAAATATGATTTAGTACTTTAACATCAATCCCAAAAGGCGCTTCATCTGTTGCAACAGATATTCAGGAGCATAACTGTATTACCCCTCACTTCTCCTAGTTCAAATTCATCTCTAGAACATTAAAGATCTTACTTCAAAGATGAATATATTTTATTCCATGTTAAATTTGTAAGATTTTTACATTTTATCACGTGGAAAATAAAATAAGCTTTCCATCGATACCAATTTTACCTAAATCCGACGTTTGGCCAAAGAGTTAGAGCCATTTTAGTGAGACAGTGTAACACCTGGTAATTTAGCGCATCGCGGAGCCAGCCAAAATGGAAATCATCAAAATTCAGTAAGCCTCCGTGATTCCACCATGTCGCGGTGTCTTTGCAGTTCGCAACCAAGGTGGAAACGGGATTTCCACTACATCGAGGCAAGGCTCAGTTTCCCAATTGTCCAATTACCAGTAAGTTGGCACGATTATGGCGCGTTGCGCCAGAATGTAAAATTATAATTTCTCAGATTTCAAATTTCAAGGACCAATTGGTAATTTTGTAAACCCCAAATTAGTCTATATAAGGGATTTATACCCTAAATAATGAGAATACTTCATTATTCATCAATTTTTCCCCAAATCAAAATATTTTTTCTCTCAAGTAGTCAAGAACGCTAGCCAAGAAATCAAGAACAAGCCTAAGGATTTCTACAAGAACCTTCAAGAAACAGTCTTCTAAGGTATGCGGATTTTGATTCTTGGGTTCCTTCCACCCAAGAAGTTCAAAAATCCTTTTCTAAATTCAAAGATCTTATATTTATGTGTTTTCATGATTTATGTGAATTGAAGTTGAAGTTCATGTTATTATTGAGTTTTAATTCATGTTTTGGTTACAAAGTTTCAAGCTTTGATCCTAGTATGTGATATTCATGTGATGTCATGGTAAACCCTCTTCAAGTTGCATGTTAAGTGATGTGTTTATGTCAATTAAGTATAGAAATTGCCGAATAACCAAAGCATGTTCACCTATGTTTGATAAAATGCTTATGTGAAGGAATTAGAGCCATTATAGAATGTTGACTAGAAATCCCCAATTATGTATAGGCCCATCCATGTCAAGTGTTTGTTGAAAAGACTTAGTGAATGAATTGTGACATGTTAGTATGAAATTCCACAATTATGTGTTATTTAATGCATGTTAATTGTTTGTTGCGAGACATTGTTGAATGGAGTATGAGCCAATAGCATGTCTCCCTATACTATCACATGTTTATGATTTTCAAGTTCTTGAAAAGATGCTTTAATGATTGAATAGTGAATGAAAGTCCATGGTCATGATTATTCAAGAATGGTTATGTTTTACTTTTATGTTATCGAGTCTTGGGGGTTTTTATACTCGACAAATTAGCTGGAAGTTTAGAGCCTATGTCAGTTTTCACTATAATCTCAATCAAGTCATGATCCTTAAAATTCAGTCAATTACAGGATTAAGCACTCTTAGATAGTTACAAAACTCAAGAAATCTCGGTAATCTAAGTACCATCAGCATTCCAGCTTCAGTTCAGTACTCAGCTCAGATCTTAGTAGTATCCAAGTGTTCAGTTCAGACCTCAATAACATTAAAGTAATCAATTCAGAACTCAGTATCATTCAGTTAGATAATGAGATTCAGTAGTATTCCGTCATTCTTTGGAACCAAGTGAACTCAGCTTAATTCAGTTGATCAGTATGATCAGTAACAGATTCAACTCAGTCTAGTACAATTTAAGAAAAAGAATCAGTTCAGAGTCTTTCAGTTGGGAGTAAGATTTAGCATTGAGCAGACCTAGGGATGGGGGCTCACCCGTTAGAGAGGACTGAGATCCCTAGGAGCAATCACTAAGTTCTAGAACTACGTAGCCAGTGTAGAAATGAGATGTCACCCGCTAGATAGGACAGACATACTCAGGGATCACCCGTTAGTATATTATATATATAGGACTGATCCCAGGGGTCACCCGTTAGATAGGACTGACTCCATAAGAGAGGTCTTTACCCGTGGTATGGTACTAACACCCTTCCAACTTGGGTTACAGGTTGTTCCCCAACTTAGATAGAAGGGGCATATCGGTTAGATGACTACTTTTCACAGTCTCAGTTTTAGAATCAATCTTACTAAAGGAACTCATCTCAACAGTACAAAGTAAAGACTATCAGATACAATCAATCATTATGATTATCAACAGACACAAAGATCACCCGCTAGATAGGAATGATCTTAGAATAAGTCAAATCATATTCATTATCACTGCATACAGAGATCACCTGCTAGATAGGACTGATCTCAGATTCAGTAAATTAGCTTCAGTAGCATCAGATCCAGAGATTACCCGCTAGATAGGAGTGTTCTTAAATTTAGTTAAGTGCTCTCATTATTATTAAGTTCAGAGATCACCCGGTAGATAGGACTGATCTCAACCTCAATCCTCAGTTATCAATATCAGAAGATTCAGTTATTCAGTATCTCAGTATTAGTAGTGAGTTTAGATTTCAGTAAAGAAGCATTTTAGTCTCAGTATTCAGAGTCACGATGATTTTAGTTATAGTTTTTGTATTCATGCATATATCCTCATTCAGTACTCTCATGATTTTCCAATTAAGTAATTGTTCATGTATAAGCCCTTGCATTTATCCTTACCTCATCTTGCGTACTCAGTATATTCCCACGTACTGACGCATTTGTGCTATGGTGTTTTACTTTACACCATAGGTTCAGAAGCACAAGATTCAAAACACCCTTAGCAGCTCAGTTTTAGTCAGCAACATTAGACCTAGTAGTGAGTCTTCATCATTCGAGGATGGTTCTTATTTTATTTTATTACCTGTTTCAGTATTTCAGTAGTAAAAGTTAGTTGGGAAAATATCCCATCAACTCCTTATTCAGACAGTTTAGAGGCTTTCAGACTATAGAGTTTTTTAGACTAGTCGTTCAAACAGATATTTAGTTTTGATATTGATAAACTATATTCAGTTGTATTTTAAGTTTTGAACCTTATGGAAAGTTTCTGCTAGTTTTCCACATTTATCTCAGTATATTATACAATGCTCAGTTACAGATATCAGAAAGGCTTAGCTTGCGGTTCCTCGGGGTCATGAACACCGTGTGGCATTCTGGTTCTAGAAAATTAGGGTGTTACAGTAACATGAATCCCAAAAGGTAAGTAATCTATTGCGACTAATCACTTACCTGTTGCAATAGATAATACATCCGTTGGGATTTATTCACGGCATTATGAAATCACTATCAACTTTTTATAAGAAATGACTTTATTTAGGTACCACTAATGGAGGAATCAATAACAATAGGGGTGGATTGTCATGGTCAATGCGTCGAGAAGATCAATCAATATGTATGGCATTGGAAGGAGGGTAAAATGCTAGAGATGATAGCTATGATAGTCCAAAGTGATGTTTTGTATGATGATTTTCTAAACTTAATCATCAGCTTTTATGGACTGAATTGTCAATCAGAAGAACTCGCCATTAGTTACATGCACAGTTCCTTTGAAAATTAGAGGGTACTTTCTTTCAAGATTACCGATTAGGTTTGGCTGCGTTCTTATCTAAGTGATTCAACTAGGATGGTGTTAAGGATGTACATAGTTTAAAACATGAGAGAGAATGAGAACCAGAACGTAGAAGAAGAAGAAGATAAAAAAGAAGACTTCTTTGATGATAGGTTGGATGTTCTAGACATGAATATTCCAGATAATGATCAAACACTTACGCCCATTGATGGGGACCCATACGATGTGCAGTTTTTCTCAATCGACACAGTCTAGAAATCTTCAAGACGATGGGACCAGCTTTTTTATTAGAATATCATTCAAGGACTAGAATGAACCATCTAACACTTTGTTTATTTCTTGCTTGAAAAAAGATTTCAGAATAAAGAAGGTGATTAACTTGAGCAGTGTCTTTTGCTTATAATGTGCTAATTCGAACTGCAAGAGGTGGTTGAGAGCAGTGAAGTACGCAATTTCTGACAAATTTATCATTCATAAATATTAAAAGCATCACACATGTGGTTTGGATCATATCTCAGTTAAAATCCTTACGCCACGGCAAAGGTCCTCGATGAATATTTCAGGAGTAGTTTCCCTAATGGCAAAGGCCCTTTAACAAGGGTTATAGACAATTAACTCCTTACAGATTTGGGTGTCCTGTTCAGTAATTAGAAGGTATATACGGCCATGAGGATTACCAAGGACCTGGTTAGGGGGACACTCGAGCTTGGGTATGAAGTCTTGGATTTTTTCCATTACATGCTTGAGTCCACAAATCCCAGAAGTAAGACGACATTGTATCTGGATGAAAATGGAAGGTTCAAGTACTTTTCTGTATCCTATGGTGCTTGGATTCAAGGTTTTTGACATTTGAGAAAAGGCATAGCCATCGATTATACCTTCTTGAGGAGCAGGTATAATGGAGTTCTACTAGCGGCGGTGGCGCAGGATGAGGAGAATCACATCTTTCCTATCACTTTTTGTGTAGCGGACAAGGAATGTGATGCCTTTTATGATTTTTTTTGAACAACTGTGATGCTGGATCAAAGATACCGAAGAGTTATGTTTTGTATCAGATAGGCATCCAAGTATTTCAAAGATGGGTTCACTTTTCTTCACTTCAGCTTACTTTGGTTCTTGCATCAGGCATCTTGGGGAGAACATTCGAAACTACTATCACAATGAAAGGGTCGTCACCCTTTTTTATAGAGCAGCTAAAGCATATAGTAGAGAGGAGTTTTTAGACCATTTCAATCAAATAGCGGATGTGAATCCCAAGGTAGAAGAATTTCTTGCACGTGTCAGTTTTGAGAGATGGAGCCGGGCATTTTGTCCAATAAATAGGTACATTCTTATGAATTTAATGTATTGTTTGATTTACAAGTTTAGTATGATTTCGTACTAAGTGATTCTTTTCTATAGGTACAATATTAAGACATCAAACATAGATGAATCAGTGAATTCATTATTTGGCGATGAAAGAGAATTTTCCATCAAGGCTATATTCGAAAAAATAAGTGAGAAGTATGGTGATTTTTCTAACAAAAGGCGTGTGCAGTTCAAGTGCCTAGAAAAAAGAACCCAATTTGTTCTTGAAATAAAAAAAATATCAACAAACATCAGTTTGGGAAATAGGTTATTCTCTCATAAAATAGCAGATTATAAATTCCATATCATCGGTCATGGTGATGCTGCCATGGTCGATCTTCAAACAAAATCTTGTACGTGTAAAGTTTTTGACTTAGACAAAATACCTTTTTCACATGCTATGGCAGCGCTTCGAGCTCAATACGGTCATAAATATGGACCTAAAGTTTACGAGTACTCCTCTCAATATTATTCGGTGGAAAAATATGAAATGGAATATAGTGGACATATTACTCCGGTGCCTCTCGAAGAATCTTGGGTTGTTCCAGCAGAGCTTATGGGGAGATTAATATCTCCTCCATATATTGTCCCAAGCACTATCAAACCCGGAAAGCCATATAAGAGGAGGCGTGGAGTTAGAGAATCATTTTCATCAAGAAGAAACAAGTGCTCCATATGTAAGTGCGCTGCCATAAAAGAACTACATGCTCGAATCGTAATCCACCATGATCGTTGTAGTTACAGAAACTTGTGTTGTTGTTTGTTTGTTTGTTGTGGACTTTTATATATTTAACTAATTGTTGTGAACCTAATGTTATCATTTATTATATATAAAATATCTTTTTTTAATAACTTGTGCATCAATAAAAAGAGGCAAAACATGAACTAAAATAATACAATAGACCAGAATTATTCTCAACAGTTGCACAAGCAACTAGAATGTTTTCCTCCAACAGATGAAAAATCTTTTGAAACAAATGGATAATCTGTTGATAGAAACCTATCAGATGACCAATCTGTTCCAACACATGGTTTATCCGTTGAAAAAACTCAAAATCCAAAATTGCTAGTGCTACTAGATTCAACATAGCTCCTTGCCTCCAACCGTCGACATGTTAATATGTAGATTAGAAGAAATAGACAGAATGAAAATTGAATAAGAATTAAAATGCCAAAGTCTAACTAAAAGTAATTTTTTCATTAAACGAAAAATATAATACATTAGGTATAGATCCAATATAGAAAAATTAAAATACATACGCTAAAAGAAAAAATACATCCTAATTATTATCATCATCATCATCATCATTAATGGTAGTCGGCCAATCAAATCGCAACAGCAGGGCCCTCATCAACCTCTGTATCTCACTTAACATCATTGCTCTCTCAGCAACCAAGTTCCTCTAGAGGTCATTAACCTGCCTCTGAAGTTCCCGCACTGTGTTGCTTAGAATAGCAATGTCCGGAAAAGGATCAGCCATATCTAGAACACGCATGAATTAACAAATGTAAAGAAAAAAGTAAAAAATGTAATATAATATATACGACCAACTGGTAAATTTACACCAGAAAAAAACTCACCTCAATGAGAAAGGAATATGTTCTTTGAAGAGAAGTGATTAAAGATGTCACACAAAAAGAAAAAATGCAAGAAATAAATAAAGATGAGTTGAATGAAGATTAAGGAGGGACCTATATATAGAGGATTAAATCTGGATGTATCATGCCAAAAGGAAGGACTGTTCAGTTCCATTGTATTAATTACATTCAAACTGGTGGCATTTTATTTCTGTGAAAAGTTGCGACTTTTTCTTTTACATTAATTACTTCTCACCTTTTAAAAATGGTTTATTACTTAATAAAATCCATTATTATCAAGCTGTTGCAACAGATCGTCTATCTGTCATAATAGATTTAGTATCTATTGCAACAGATGGATTGAATGTATAACAAATGGTCTGTCAAAATAGATTTATCATCTGTTGAAATAGATGGTTTTATATGCAACAGATAAGACATCTGATGCAACATATGTATTATCTGTTGTGACAGATGGACAGTATGTAGGAGGAGATGTTTTGGTATCTTCTAACAGTTGATTCATCAGTTTCAATAGATGGAGTATTCGGTTCATTAGCTATTTTGAATGTGTTAGATAAAAATTAATGACTCTTCACCACTTTTTAATAGTCCCTCCATTTCGTATTAGTTAAGCCCTATGGGATTGGCAAACCAATTAATAAAAATATAAATTAGGTGATTATTTTATCAAATTGGCCTTATTAATTATGCTTTGAAAGTATGAATGTGAGTAATATACTTTATGTAGTCATTTAATAATAGGGGTAATCTTGGAAGCATATAATAAAATTCTCTTGATTTTATAAATAGGACAACTAAATTGAAACAAACATTTTTAGCAAGAAGTATTCACATGCGAGCAGATGAATAAAAAATACAGTCTGGTCTGTCACAATAGGTTTACCATCTGTTGCAACATATGGATTATCTGTTGCAACAGATGAACCATATGTTGGAGGAGATGTTTGGATTTCTTCCAACAGCTTATTCGTCAGTTGCAATAGATGGAGATTTTGATTCATCAGCTCTTTTGAATGTGTTAAGATAAAAAGTCATGACTCTTCACACCTCTTTTTAATAGTCATCACATGCATGGAGATAAATAAACAACACTGTCTGACATGTACTAATGGGGTAGAAATAATAAGGTGCGTGCAATGGATCCCATTTTTATACATGCGAGTTATGTATATTATTGATTAGGCTACCGTGACAGACACACATAAAGTGTAATGATTTTGTGAATGCAATTTTTTACCGATTAGACAATGATCCTTCAAACAAGATCCTGCATTGTACAGTTTAGTTTGATAGGTACGAATTGATAAGGCCAAAGTGTTCCAAAACGGTGGTGTCGATACCCCATTACAATTTAATGATATTTTATGCTCATGTTTTTGTGTCAAGTTTGGGGAAGGGTTCAAGTTTTTGGCGGCAGTATAAATATCCAATAGTGATTGGACCAGTTTTAATGGTGCAATGGACTTCTTGAAAGGCCTCAAAATCCTCTCAATGCAGCAAACAACGATGGAACCAATAGAAATTCCACTAGTCCAAATTTATATGGATGGATTGCTGTAGGAAACTTTTATATAGCAGAAGGTGCTTGGGAGAATACCTGTGCGCGAAGATGGTGGTGGAGAAGGACATATATCATCTCAGACCTTGATATATGGCCAATGAAATTGACATGAGAAACCTAAACTCAGAATTTTATACACCAATAAAATTGACATGATCCCGTATTTTTGGATACACTTTCACATTCGCACCTCATCTAGTTTTTTCATTTTTCATGTCAATTTCATCAGCCAATTTTTCTACACTTTCCTTCTCACCCTGTGTTTCCACTTAAACAAGGATTGAGATGATAAATGGCCTTCTCAACCTCCCCCTTCCCGCATAGGTTTTCTCCCAAACACCTTCTGTTGTATAATAGTCTCCTCAATAACCAATCCATATAAATTTGGACTAGGGGAATTTCTATTTGTTCTATCATTGTTTGTTCCAGTGCGAGGCTTCGGAGGCCTTTCAATAAGTCTATTAATCCATTAAAACTGATCCAATCACCATTACATATTAACACTATCGCGAAAAACTTCCCTTCCCCAAACTTGACATAAAAATATGAGCATAAACCGTCATTAAATTGTAACAGGGTATTGACACCACCGTCTTGGTCCCTCAGCCTTACCAGTTCGAACCTAACAATCTTAACTGTAAAATGCCATATCTTTTTGAAGGATTAAAGCCTAATAGGTAAAGAACAAACATTCACAAAATTATTGTACTGGATGTGTATTTTCATGATAGGTTGATTAGTAATACATACCTCCCACATATGAAGTGGTTTTATCTGCAAGCAGCTTATTCCTCCAAACCCATCTTTACTCTAGCCTTTAATGCTTGCCGGGCAAAAGTGGATCCAGTTTCACTTCCTTTTATCTGCAAACAAGAGAAATACATTTGATGTCAAACAAGAGAAGAACAAAAAGAAAACAAAAAGAACATTACAAAAAGATAACACAAAATTGAGTGAATCAATAGATGACCAATATGATCCAACAGATTACCCATCTATTCAACCAATAAGGCATCATTGCAATAGATGGATGACATGTTGCAACAGATGGGTCATGTATTGGAATAAATCAAACCAACCTTACTACTGGTTTGAATTCTTCAAACAGTTGCTCCGTCTGTTCCAACAGCTGATTCATCAGTTGCAAAAGTTGAGGAAATTGTTGCAACACCACCACCACCAACATCAATAACAACGAAACAACACCAATGTTCCAACATCATCCACAACACAAAAATCAAATGTTCCAACACGACCACCACCCCCAATGACAGCACAACCAAAGTACCAAACAAAAGATATAAAAAAAACTATACTGACAACAAGGCTTTTTAAGGTCTCCCAATAGATGACTTTTTATACATATTTTAATAAAAACCACGATTCGTTCATTCAATACTTAAAAGTCACCTTTCCTTTAATTTTCTTAATAAATAAGAAACTAGTAATGGGTAAATCATTAATAACAATAGATGTAAATATCTAATTTAAATGACATATAAATAAGAAGAAGAGATGGAAAGAGCAACAGTGAACCGTACCTGCAATGTTGAAAAAGCAAATGGATTAGAACATCCACTTCAGTAGAGAAAAGATATTGATTGGTTGAGATCCTAAAGGATCCTCATCCAAAAGAAGAGAGAAAAGAGAGAAAAAAAGAAAACAAAGATAATTGAGAGTAGAGAATAAAGAAGAGTGATGAGTTGGGTCTAGACTACTTTACAGCTGAAGGTGAGAGTTCTAGATATGGGTTTTAAATATTTATTAATAACTTTTAAGGGACAAGAGGAGACTATGACATTTAAAAGACTGTAAGACTACTCACTCAGGAGATTTTTGAGTTATCCAAGTTGTATCGAGTAATATTTTTTACCGCCTTAGTATTTTAACTTTTTATCCCGGACAGGAAATACCTAAATTTCTTTAAAAAAAGGATCTTAATACATTTAAGTGCAACAGATGACAATTTCTGTTTAGAAATTTCCAAAGCTCGGTTATCTGTCGCAACAAATAATGTAATCTATTTGATAGTTTATAATTTGTGTAATATGTTAGAACAGATTACCTAATCTGTTTGGTTTGATCCAACAGAAAAGACATCTGTTGCAATAGTTTGAACATTTGTTTATATATAATGTCAATTGAGTTCATATGTTAGACTAATACCTTAATTAATTGTGAGTTCTCATAGGGTCAACTACAACTTTAATTGAGTCTTTTGGCAATTGCATGTTGAGATGGTATTGTGTTCCTTCCGACCAGAGCCGTCGATCGACCACTCTTAGCCAAACCAATTCTTACTACCTTATATGTTGGACTAATACCTTAATTGATTAATATACGACTAGGGTACTAATACCTTAATTGAATAATCTAGGACTAGGGGTGAGTTCTCATAGGGTCAACTACAACTTCAATTGAGTCTTTTGGCAAATACATGATGAGACGTTATAATGTTCCTCCCGACCAGAGTCGTCAATCTAGGACTAGGGGTGAGTTCTCATAATATCAACTACAATAGATGGCAATGCTTATTTGATAGCTTATGACAGATGGGTAATCTATTGCGACATATGACTTAATCCATTTAATAATTTATAATAGATGGGTAATCTGTCGCAACAGATGAATTAATCTGTTTAATAGTTTACAATAGATTTGTGATATGTTGCAACAAATGACGTAATCTATTTGATAGTTTACAATAGATGCATAATATGTTGCAACAGATTACCTAATCAATTTGATTTGATACAACAGAAAAGACTTTTGTTGCAACAGGTTGAACATTTATTTATATATAATTTCAATTGAGTTCATATGTTAGACTAATATCTTAATTGAATCTGAGTTCTCATAGGGACAACTATAACTTCAATTGAGTTTTTTTGGCAATTACATGATAAAACGGTATTGCGTTCCTTCTGACTAGAATCGATCACTCTGAGCCAAACTAATTCTTACTATCTCAGATGTTAGACTAATACCTTAATTGATTAATCTGGGACTAGGGTACTAATACCTTAATCGACTAATCTAGGACTAGGGGTGAGTTCTTATAGGGTCAACTACAACTTTAATTGAGTCTTTTGGCAATTGCATGATAAGACGGTACCGCGTTCCTCCCGACCAGAGTCGTCAATCGATAACTCTAAGCCAAACCAATTCTTACTACCTCATATGTTCAACTAATGTAATACCCTGAACTTTCTTCAAGTTGAGTTTCATCCTTATGAAGAGTAAGGCCTGACTTCCCAAGTAATAAATTTTTTAAACCGTGTAGAATTTCAGTAATATCAACTTTTTTTATGTAGAGAATTGAATAAGATTTCCGTCGATACCAAATTCGCCCAAATCTGACACTCGGGTGAAGAGTTAGAGCCATTTTAGTGAGACAGTATAACACCTGGTACTTCAGCGCGTCGCGGAGCCAACAAAAATTGAAATTGTCAAATTCCAATGAGTTTCCATGATTCCACTACATCATGATGTCTATCTAGTTTGCAACCAAGGTGGCAACGTGATTTCCTACACGTCATGCCATCAAGTAGTTTCCCAATTGTCCAATTTCCAGTAAGCTAGCGCGATTATGGCGCATTACGCCAGCATGAAAAATTGGGATTTTTCCAGTTCTGAATTTGAATTCCATTGGCAAAATGATCATTTTGCTATCCTTACATATACTCCTTAACACAAGATTCAGCCACATTAAACCCAAATATTATTATTTTATCTCAATTTTCCTCAAGAACAAGAGCTATGGTTCCAAAATTCAAACCCCAATCATAAAGGTTTCACCATTAATGTTCCAAGGATCAAGTATTAATGTATGTTAGATGTTGATTCTTGAGTTCCTTCTACCCAAGAATTTTAGGAACCCTTTTCAAAATTTTAAGGTTTACGTATTTATGAGATTTCATAATTTATGTGTATTAGAGTTCATGATTTTGTATTGTTGAGTTTTAATTCATGATTTAGACTACCAATTTCAAGAGTTGATTTTAGTCTGTGATGAATTGTATAATGCTCATAATAAAACCTCATCAAGTTGCATGTTCAGTGATGTGTTTATGTCAATTAAGTGTAGAAATTATGGAATAACCAAAGCATGCTCTCCATATGTTTGATAAAATGCTCATGTGAAGAAATTAGAGCCATTATAGCATGTTGACTAGAAATCTCCAATTGTGTGCAAGCTTATGTATGCCAAGTGTTTGTTGAAAAGCCTTAGTGAATGAATTGTGACTTGTTAGCATGAAATTCCCTAATTATGTGTTCTTTAATAAATGTTAAGTGTTTAATGTAAGTCCTTGTTGAATGAAGTATGAGCCAATAGCATGTCTCCCTATACTACCACATGTTTATGATTTGCAAGTGTTTGAAGAGATGTTTTAATGATTGTAATGATGAATGAAAGCCCATGATCATGAGTATTCAAGAATGGTTATGTTTTACTTTTATGTTATCAAGTCCTAGGGAATTTATACCCGAAAAATTAGCTGCAAGTCTAGAGCCCATGTTAGTTTTCACGATAATCTCAGTCAAGTCACGATTCTTAGAACTCAGTGAGTTACAGAACTCAGTAGTCTCAGACAGTTATAGAACTTAAGAGATCTCATTAATCTCAGTATCATTAGCATTCTAGCTTCAGTTCAGTACTCAGCTCAGATCTAGTAGTATTTAAGTGTTCAATTCAGACCTCAGTAGCATTCAAGTAATCAATTCAGAACTCAGTATCATTCAGTCAGATAATGTGATTCAGTAGCATTCCATCAGATAATAGAACTAAGTAAAATTAGTCAGATCAGTCAAGGAATATAAATAGTAACAGATTTAGCTCAGTCTAGTACAGTATAAGAACTAGTTCAGTGTTTATTTATTTGGGAGTAGGATTCAACACCAAGCGAGGGAAGGAATGATAGGTACCCCGTTATTAAGGCAGAGTTGTTATTAGCAATCCCTATATCTCTAGAATTGCATAGCCAGCGCAGGATGAGGAGTCACCCGTTATATTAGGCTTGACTACCTCCTCGGAGTCACCCGTTATATTAGGCTAGGGTCCAACCAGGTGTCACCCATTATATTAGTCATGGCATCCTGGGTTCAGAGAGAAGTGTCTTTACCTATGGCACGTTACTGACACCCTTCCGATTGGGGTTACAGGTTGGACCTCTAAAGGAGATAGAAGGGGCATGTCGATTAGATGACTACCTCTGACAGTCGTAGTTTCGGATTTAGTCTTAGTAATAGAATTCAGCTGAGGAGTCACCCATTATACTAAGCTTGACTACCTCTAAGAGATCACCCATTATATAGGCTTGATCTCAGATTCAAAATATCATATTCATTATCAGTAGACTCAGAGATCACCCATTATATTGGCTTGATCTCAGATTTAGTTTATCAAGTATCAGACATCATTATTAGTAGATTCAGAGATCACCCGTTATATAGGCTTGATCTCAAATTCGGTTTATCAAGTATCATACATCATTACTAGTAAACTCAGAGGTCACTCGTTACATAGGCTTGATCTCACATATAATAAATCAGTATCAGTATCAGCAAGATTAGACATCAATCTCAATAGACTCAGTTATTCAGTATCTCAGTATTAGTAGTGAGTTCAAATGTTAGTAAAGCAATATCTGAGTATCAGTATTCAGAGTTATGATGATTTCAGTTATGGTTTGTGCAATCATACATATGTCCTCATTTTGTACTCTCATGATTATTCAATTAAGTTATGTTCATGCATGAGCCCTTCCATTTAGCCTTAACTCATCTAGCATACTAGTACATTCAAAGTACTGACACATATTATTCTCTTGCGCTATGGTGTCTTATACCATAGGTTTCAAAGTGATAATACTCAACTTACACGTTAATTTAGTGCAAGGTGGTCGTCATCAATATATTTACCCAACTTTGGAGTCGGTGTCGAATCCACAAGGAACAATGTGAGTGACGATTAAACTCGATTGAAACTAAAGCTACAAGTTAAATTCAAACAACTGGCACGAAAAGACAAAATGGGGGTTTTTAATGATTGAACAAAAGTTATTAACGCTTTAATTCGCCTTAAAACACAAATCTTAAACTGCAATATTTCAAATCAATGATATAGAGATACTAGAGTTGTGATCACTATGATTAGTAATCCTCTATTGTATAACAGTTGTAGTATTGGATTCTCGTGACTTATGAAAATACTAAATTATCAGTTTCGACGGTCCATCTAAGTGTTTCTCAACCTACCTAGATGTTGAACTTCCTAATTCTCTCGAACTTAGGAAAGCATTCCATTCATACTGATTTTATCTCGAGTTGATCAATCTTGTTACAACATTAATCATTAGATGAGAACTTAACCTTCCCAAATCCTCGTTGCTAATTCACTTCTTGCTAGGGTTGATTTCTTATCTTAAACGAATCAACAGTAACTCAGGCCTATTGTTTGGAACCAACAGAAAATAATTAATACAAAAAAATTATCAAGATGTTCCCACAATCACTCGAACCCTAACCAAATATTAAATCCATGAAGGAATAATCATAGATCCCACAACCCTAGTTATGGGTTTTAGTTCCACATGAGAAAGAAAGAGATAGCAATAATTATATTCATTATTCAAAGTAATTGAACTTACAAAAGATGAAGTATGAAGTTGATTCTCTTCCAAGTTCAATAGAAAATTCCCACAACCAAACCAAAGATTTAAAAATTGAATTCTAAGTTCAGAGCCCCCAAAGAGAGGTGAACTCCCTTGGAATAATTTTCTGCCCCCGATATGTTCAGCCTCCCTAATGAAACCCTAGAAGATTATATTTATATCCGTAACTTAAGAAAAATCCAAAATTAAAAATTAAAAAATTTTCTTTTATGTGACGACATGTCTGACGGCTTATCAGAGTTCTGATAGCTTATCAGAACAAGTCGTCAGGCATGCATCAAATTTTTTCCTTTTGCTTATGTGTGGCGACATTCTTGACAACTTATTAGACACCTGACGACTTATCACAGAAGTCATCACATCTTTACTTCAATTTCTCAAGTACAGCCCAAGCCTGACGACTTATCACAACTCTGACGGCCTATCATAGGTTGTCGTCACTTCTTCCAGCTAAATCTCATTCTCTGTCTAAGGCTGACGCTGAGTCTGATAACTTATCAGGGAGTTGAAGACTTATCAGAGAAGTCATCAACTACACTTCCCTTCTTATTTTGCTCAAAATTCAACTCTTTTACTTCCATTATTGCTGGTTCTCTTGCATCTCGACTTTTACTGCAATATCAAAGAGAAAACAATCAAAAATGACAAAAGTTTCTTAAGACTTTGCAATTATTCTCAATTAAAAGCCTTAAATGTGTTAGTATGTGCTAACACATCAACACCCTCAACTTCAAATAATTGCTTGTCCTCAACCAACTACATGACACCACACTATGATGCTTAACCAAGAGATACATAAGATACCTATGACAGTTGATCATCAATTTTAGTTCAAAACACATTACCTTCTCCATTTTCAATCACTTTATACCCAACTGTGTAGATCAAAAAAGATTAACAATGTGATACAAAGGAATCAAGATATGACATCAAATCAGCAACAATAACCATGCATATATACAAGTTACACTACCCAAACATGTAAGCAGCTAGCAATGCAACCAATGTGCTCTTACAACAAAGAAGTCCCTTTTCACTCATATATGTAATCAAGTATGTCAATGAGTGGACGGTCAAGAGACACTCACTCTCAAAAAGAGGTTCCAATCAATGTATGCCAAATACCATAAGCTTTTCCTTATTTTCATCATCGAGGCTTTCAGACAGTTAAGCTAGGATCACTATAGGAATTTTCTTCAGCTTGTAATATGGGCTTGGGGATGGTATGATACGCAAGCATATTTAAAGTGACTAACCCTCCTTGGCACTACACTATTATTGGGGTTTTACTTATTAACATTTACCTTATTTCTTCCTTTCTTGATTAAAGCATATTCAAGCTGGGTGAAGTTTTTATTCATTCATTTTCTTTTTTTCACAACTTTTCTTTTCCCATTCTTTTTCTACCATACCCAGCCTTGCATATTTTATTTATTTATTACCCTTCTTCATACTCACTCTACATAACACACCCCTATGATAGCCACCCTCAACTTAAGATATTTACCTAAGTCAAAGTGAACAATATCCAAGAAGGACCAGGGCCAAAACAGATTCATTGTGATACAAATGAGAAGGTGATAGGTATAATAAAAAGAATAGGCAATCAGGCTTAAAATCAGGATCAAGGGATATTATTCACACATGGAAGGTCATTTAGGATAAAAGTGGACTAATATCAATAACGATCTATGATCCTTTCCTAACCGCTATCCTACAACCAAGGCAAGACCAACCGAGCAAGTTCTGGATTTAACACACAATGGGATCTAGGTAGTATCTCACACACATATGGCACAAAGGTACATCACAAGCTACTACCCATTTGGTTCATGCAATTGTTAGCAGTGATTATCATGTCCCTAGTATTAATGTCATAAAAAGATTCACAGTAGTCACATATAGATGCACATCACACAGATACCAGATAGACAATTGGAGAGGTACTTATCATTCCAAGAAAAATCGACAAAAATATGTCAATTGTCCTAGATACCTATTTTTCCCCTAGTTAACCACAACATATCACAAAACAAACACAATAAACATACTGGATCTACTAGGAACAAGACTCCGGGGAAAAGAGGTACGGCAATAAAAAATCCAAGAGAACATCAACAACCACAAGTAGCTCCACCCTCAACTTACAATCATACAATGTCCCCAATGCGTCAAACCAAAATAAGAGAGCTAAAAACATACCTGTGGCACCATGGGTGCGAAGATCTAATGTCAATCACATAATACGAATACAAACAACAAAATACCTTGGGTTGCCTCCCAGCAACGCCTAATTTAATGTTGCGGTACGACTAGGTTATCTTGACTACTCAAAATTCATCAAGATACCTTAAAAGTGCTTCATCCTTTATCTCTCTACTTAGATGATTTGAATCGTTGGACCATATTTTGATCTTTACATCTTTGAGGTGCATTGGGAAAATATGAGAGCATGATAAGGAAAGTTCTATCACTCCACTTCGAAAACTTAAACCGCTTGCCGAATTTTGCATCAAACTTTCGTGTGGGCTCATTTGGCAACGGTGATAATCTTAAAAATCCACTAAATGGACATCGATCTTTAAGCTTCTTGATCTTCAAGATTGGGGTTGTATTATACCCTTTCGAAAAGACAAATTCCAAAATATAGGAATTTTCCTCCTCATTTCCAAAATTCATCATTTGCTTGGGTGATTCGACTTTCATCATATCCACCAAGCATAATGTAGAGAAGTAATTTGAGTGAGTTCTTCTCCGTAATTTTAGAGTTCCATCCTTCTCGACCTCTTCACCCCGAATTGGGCTAGAGTCTTTATAAGAGATTGGCTTGGTGTCTTCTTTTGCCTCTAGCACCATTTCCTCAATCTTGGCATCATCTCTCATGGTTGGTTCGGTTGGTTGGAAAATCACTGAGGATTTCTCATCATCAATCTCAACATCAATATAGGATTCTTGCTCCCCCTCTCCACACTCTTTCATTATTTTAAATGATTCCATAAAAAAGATATCATCTAAACATAATACAGAAGAATGCTTTGAATGATTGACCTCTATATCCATTTCCTCATGAATGATTGGATTCATGTCTTGATGCATATCACATACAATATCATACGTTTCTTTTTGGAGATCTAACATTCATTGAAACATAGCTTTAATGCCACTCTTTTCGATGCTTTGTTCTTCATTTTCTTAACCATAAGACCTATCAAACTCATAAGAAGAACTATAATTTGGGTTAGCGCAATAGGGGGAAAGGGAATTGGGCCAATCACTCTAATGCCCATCTTTACCACCACACAAAGAAAAATCATACTCCTGGTAGGAAGGAGATGGTGCATACATCTCTCTCCGGGAAGAATATCTACAATCTTGCCAAAAGTGAGGTCCATCACAATATGGACATGGATCATCAAGATAAGATTTCCAATGACCAAGCTCATGTTCATTCCACGATGCTATAGTAATAAGAAAACTAAAATAAAAATGTACCTAACACAAGAAATAAAAGAAAACTAAAAACAAATATTTACAAGTTTGAATTCAAGCAAGTAGGCTAAAATTCCAAACCAACTTAAAACGCCAAATTGTTCCCCGACAACGGCGCCATTTTTGATAACGCTTAACTCACACGTCAATTTAGTGCAAGGCGGTCATCGTCAATATATTTATCCAACTTTGAAGTCGGGGTCGAATCCACAGGGAACAATGTGAATGGCGATTAAACTCGTTTGAAACTAAAGCTACAAGTTAAATTTAAACAACTGGCACGAAAAGACAAAATGGGAGTTTTAATGATTGAACAAAAGTTAGTAACACTTCAATTCTCCTTAGAACTCAAATCTTAAACTACAATATTTCAAATCAATGTAATAGAGAAACTAGAGTTATGATCACTATGATTAGTAATCCTCCATTGAATAACAGTTATAGTATTAGATACTCGTGACTTATGGGAAACACCAAATTATCAGTTTCGACAGTCCATCTAAGTGTTTCTCAACCTACCTAGATGTTGAACTCCCTAATTATCTCAAACTTAGGAAAGCATTCTATTCATACTAATTTTATCTCGAGTTGATCAATCTTGTTACAACATTAATCATTAGATAAGAACTTAACCTTCCCAAATCCACATTGATAATTCACTTATTACTAGGGTTGATTTCTTATCTCAAGCAAATCAACAGTAAATAAGGCCTATTATTTGCAACCAATAGAAAATAATTAATACAAAAGAATTATCAAGATGTTCCCACAATCACTCGAACCCTAACAAAATATTAAATCCATAGAGGAATAATCATAGATCCTACAGCCCTAGTTGTGGGTTTTAGTTCCACATGAGAAAGAAAGAGATAGCAACAATTATATTCATCGTTCAAAGTAATTAAAATTACTAAAGATGAAGTATGAAGTTGATTCTCTTCCAAGTTCAAGAGAAAATTCCCACAACCAAATCAAAGAGTAAAAATTGAATTCTAAGTTCAGAGCCCCCAAAGAGAGGTAAACTCCATTGGAATAAGTTTTCTGCCCCACGATATGTTCAGCCTCACCTATGAAATCCTAGAAGCTGCTATTTATATTTGTAACTTTAGAAAAATTTGAAATTAAAAATTAAAATTTTTTTCTTTTAGGTGACGACATATCTGACTGCTTATCAGAGTTCTGATAGCTTATCAGAACATGTCGCCAGGCATGCTTCAAATTTTTGCCTTCTGCTTATGTGTGACGACATTCTTGGCAGCTTATTAAATAACTTATGACTTATCACAAACATCATCATTTCTTCACTTTAATTTCTCAAGCACTGCCCAAGCCTGACGGCTTATCACAACTCTGACGGCCTATCATAGGTTGTCGTCACTTTTTCTAGCTGAATCTCATTCTCTGTCTAAGGTTGATGCTGAGTTTGATAACTTATCAGGGAGTTGACGACTTATCAGATAAGTCGTCAACTACACTTCCCTTTTTATTTTGCTCAAAATTTAACTCTTTGACTTCTATTATTGCTGGTTCTCTTGCATCTCGACTTTTACTGTAACATCAAAAAGAAAACAATAAAAACAACAAAAGTTGCTTAAGACTTTACAATTATTCTCAGTTAAAAGCCTTAAATGTGTTAGCATCTGCTTAGACATCACGAAGCATGAGATCCAGAGAACCCTTAGCAGTCCAAACTCAGTCTGTAACAGTAGATGTAGCAGTAACTCTTCTTCATTCAAGGATGATCCTTATTTTATTATGACATTAGACTTAATTTATTTTCAGTAGACAGAGTTAGTTAGGGACATGTCCCATCAACTCCCTAATTTAGATAATTAGAGGCTTTTCGGACAGATGTATTAGTATTCAGTTTTCAGTATTGATTATTTTAGATCTTTTTGAACCTTATGGCAAGTTTTCCGCCAGTTTTCCACATTATTCAGTATTTTTGTATAGTTATTACAGCAGCTACCAGATAAGGGTTAGATTTTGGTCCTTTGGGATTATGAGCACCGTGTGGCATTCTGGTTCTAGAATTGGGGCATTAAAAACTTGGTATTAGAGCCTAAGGTTCAATAGTGTCCTAGGAAGTCTAAAAAGTTATATCTTGTAGAGTCTTGTGCATGGGTGTATTGTGTGCCACATTTATGTACAAGAGGATGTTTTTAGGAATAGTTTCCCTTCTTTTAGTGTTTATGTCATGCGAGTATGCATAAGTTCCAATTGATTCTCAATCTGATCCATTCTCCCTTTCTTTTACAGAGTATGCCTCCTCGCAGAGATAATGCCCACAGGGTTGATAACCAGCCACCTTATCCAGTAGATCCTGAGAATGAGAATGTGTCATATGTAGAGTTTTGGGAATATTTTCAGGCACTAGCCTAAGCTGTGACCTCTAGTGTTCAGGGCAATCGTCAGGCTGTAGTCCCACCTTAGCAAGATGAGGGTTCAGCTGTAGCCAAAATTAGAGATTTCATGAGAATGAACCCGCCAGAGTTCTTTGGGTTAGTAGCAGGTGAGGACCCACAACTCTATCTTAAAGTGGTGAGTAAGTTTGTGACTGGTGGTTTGGGTTGGTGTTGAAAGAGTGTAGGACCGCTATGCTCAATAGAGATATGGACCTTTCTAGACTAATGATGCATCCGCAGCATATTGAGGTCGATAAGATGAAAGAAAGAGAGAGAGTGAGTAATAAAGCCAGAACAAGTAGTCATAGTTTTTCTCAGGCTGGGTCGCAGGGAGGTAGTCGTTCTCAGCATAGTCAAAAAATTTCAGTCTTTGCTCTATCCTAACCTAGTGTACCTACACTAAAGTTTAGGGATGTCAGTCATGATTGGGCTCCAGGCTCCAAAACCCAGGTTAGTGCCAGCAGTGTTTGTACCTATCCGCTTTATGGAGAGTGTGACAAGAATCACCATAGTGTGTGTAGAGTAAATAGTCAGGTATGTTTTGGATGTGGTAAGCCAGGCTACAGAATGTGAAAATGTAGAGTGCTAGCTCGAAGGGGAAGAGATTTGCGTCAGTAGGGCGCCGCTCCTAGTACTATTAGTGGTCAGCGTCAGAACTGACTCTATGCACTTCAAACTCGCCACGATCGGAAAAGGTTCCCAGACATAGATTTGGGTACATTATAAGTCCTTTTTATTCATGATATGCATTGTTAGATCCTTACTCCTATTTGAGTTTATGTTTCAGCACGAGTCAGTTAGTAGAGCTAGCAAGTCAGTTTAGCAGCCAGACAGTCAGATTTGTATAGTTTGTTATCTCATCTCTTCACTTGATCATGCTATCAGAAATCTCTAGAATGTAATTCTTCCAAGATAGAGTATCCTAGTAGTTGGAGTATAGCTCAGTTCCCTTATTATGCATTAGTTTCATATCTCAAATAATCAATTATGCCCCAGTTTGTAGGTGCCCCATGTACTGCCCCAATATTTCAATGAAGTGTTTTTAGAAGGACATAGAGTTCCAAAGGGGAGATACCCCATAATATTATGATGCTTTCATGTCCTTAGACTTATTCAGTTGCATGTTCAGACCCTTCTTATGAAGTTAACACCAGTTATCATTGCATACTCAGTCATGCATTCGAGAATCAGTTATATTCATGCATTAGATATGCATGTTCAGTAGAAAAATTTCAGTGTATACAGTCATGCATTCATAAGAGAAACTTTGTCACGCATCCATGCATCAGATATGCATATCCATTATGAGAATTCATCTTATGAATAACTTCAGTTGTGTATTCCATGCATCAGATATGCATGTCCAGTATGAGAACTCAGTAAATCAGTAGTTTCATGTCACTTAGTCATGTTTTAGATGTTCACATGCCATAAGTGAGTTCAGTCAATCAGCACTCTTAGCCTAACAAACGATATTCGAGGATGAATGTTCCCAAGGGAGAGATATTGTAATACCCTGAACTTTCTTCAAGCCAAGTTTCATCCTTATGAAGAGTAAGGGCTGACTTCCCGAGTAAGAAATATTTTAAACCATGTAGAATTTCTCTAATATCGACTTTTTGATAGGTAGATAATTGAATAAGCTTTCCGTCGATACCAAATTCGCCCAAATCCGACACTCAGATTAAGAGTTAGAGCCATTTTAGTGAGACAGTGTACCACTTGGTACTTCAGCGCGTCGCGGAGCTAGCCAAAATGGAAATTGTCAAATTCTAGTGAGCCTCCATGATTTCACCGCATCGCGATGTCTTTTCAGTTCTCAACCAAGGTGGCAACGCAATTTCCACCGCTTTGCGCCATCAAGCAGTTTTCCTATTGTCCAATTTCCAGTAAGTGGGCGCGATTATGGCGCATCGTGCCAGCATGAAAAATCAAGATTTTTCCAGTTCCAGATTTTAATTCCATGGGCAAAATGGTCATTTTTCTATCTCTATATATACTCCTTAACACGAAATTCAGCCACATTAAACCCAAATATTGTTGTTTTCTCTCAATCTTCCTCAAGAACAAGAGCTAGGGTTCCAAAATCAAAACCCCAATTATCAAGGTTTCACCATTAATCTTCCGAGGATCAAGTAGTAAGGTATGTTAGATAATTATTGGGTTCCTTCCACCCAAGAAGTGCAAGAACCCTTTTCAAAATTTTAAGGTTTACGTATTTATGAGATTTCATGATTTATGTGTATTAGAGTTCATGATTTTGTATTATTGAGTTTTAATTCGTGATTTAGACTACCAATTTCAAGATTTGATTTTAGTATGTGATGAATTGTATGATGTTCATGATAAACTCTCTTCAAGTTGCATGTTGAGTGATGTGTTTATGTCAATTAAGTGTAGAAATTGTGGAATAACCAAAGCATGCTCTCCATATGTTTGATAAAATGCTCATGTGAAGGAATTAGAGCCATTATAGCATGTTGACTAGAAATCCCCAATTGTGTTCAAGCTTATGTATTCCAAGTGTTTATTGAAAAGCCTTAGTGAATAAATTATGACATGTTAGCACGAAATTCCCCAATTATGTGTTCTTTAATACATGTTAAGTGTCTAATGTAAGACCTTGTTGAATAAAGTATAATCCAATAGCATGTCTCCTTATATTACCATATGTTTATGATTTGCAAGTATTTGAAGAGATGCTTTAATGATTGTAATGATGAATGAAAGCCCATGATCATGAGTATTCAAGAATTGTTATGTTTAACTTTTATGTTATCAAGTCTTGGGGGTATTTATACCTGACAAATTAGCTGTGAGTCTTGAGGCCGCATCAGTTTTCACAATAATCTCAATCAAGCCACGATTCTTAGAACTCAGTGAGTTACAGAACTCTGTACTCTCAGACAGTTACAGAACTTAAGAAATCTTGGTAATCTCAGTGTCAATAGCATTCTAGCCTTAGTTCAGTACTCTACTCAGATCTAGTAGTATTTAACTGTTCAGTTCAGACCTCAGTAGCATTCAAGTAATCAATTCAGAACTCAGTATCATTCAGTTAGATAATGAGATTCAGTAGCATTCCATCAGATAATTTAACCAAGTAAATTCAGTTAGATCAGTCAAGGAATATGAACAGTAACAGACTCAGCTAAGTCTATTACAGTCTAAGAACTAGTTCAGTGTCTATTCATTAGAGTAGGATTTAGCACCGAGCGAGGGTAGAGATGGTGGATTCCCCGTTATTTAGGCAGAGTCGTTAGTAGCAATCCTTATATCTCCAGAACTATATAGCTAGCGCAGAATGAGGAGTCACCCGTTATATTAGGCTTGACTACCTCCTCGGAGTCACCCGTTATATTTGTCTTGGCTCCAACCAGGTGTCACTTGTTATATTAGGCATGACATCCTGGGTTCAGAGAGAAGTGTCTTTACCTATGGCACGGTACTAACACCCTTCCAACTGGGTTATAAGTTAGACCCCTAAAGGAGCTAGAAGAGGTATGTCGGTTAGATGACTACCTCCTACAGTCAGTTTCAGATTCAGTCTCAGTAATAGAATTCAGCTGAGGAGTCACCCACTGTACTAGGTTTGACTACCTCTCAGAGATTACCCGTTATATAGGTTTGATCTCAGATTCATACAATCATATTCATTATCAGTAGACTCAAAGACCACCCGTTATATAGGCTTGATCTTAAATTCAGTTTATCAAGTATCAGATATCATCATCAGTAGACTCAGAGATCACCCGTTATATAGGCTTGATCTCAGATTTAGTTTATCAAGTATCAGACATTATTACCAGTAAACTCAGAGGTCACCCGTTATATAGGCTAGATCTCAGATATAATAAATCAGTATCAGTATCAGTAAGATTAGACATCAATCTCACTAGACTCAGTTATTTAGTATCTCAATATTAGTAGTGAGTTCAGATGTTAGCAAAGCAGCATCCGAGTATCAATATTTAGAGTCACGATGATTTCAGTTATGGTTTATGCATTTATGCATATGTCCTTATTCTATACTCTCATGATTATTCAGTTAAGTTATGTCCATGCATGAGCCCTTGCATTTAGACTTACCTCATCTAGCTTACCAGTATATTCAAAGTATTGACGCATACTTTTCTCTTGTGCTATGGTGTCTTATACCATATGTTTCGAAGTTCGAGATCTAGAGAACCCTTAGCAGTCCAAACTCAGTTAGCAGAAGTAGACGTAGCAGTGAGTCCTCTTTATTCGAGGATGATCCTTATTTTACTATGGCATTAGACTCAGTTTATTTTCAGTAAATGGTGTTAGTTTGGGACATGTCCTATAAACTCCACAGTTCAGACAGTTAGAGGCTTTTTTGGACAATGTATTAGTAGATTATTTTAGACGTTTTGAACCTTATGGCAAGTTTTACACCAATTTTTTGGATTATTCAGTATTTTTGTACAGTTATTACAGCAGCTACCAGATAAGGGTTAGCTTGTGGTCCTTTGGGATTATGAGCACCGTGTGGTATTTTGGTTCTAGAAAATTAGGGTGTTACAACTAATACCTTAATTGATTAATCAAGGACTAGGGGTGAGTTCTCATAATGTCAACTACAATAGGTAACACCACTTATTTGATAATTTACAACAAATGGGTAATCTATTGCGACATATGACTTAATCCATTTGATAATTTACAATAGATGGGTAATATGTCGCAATAGATGACTTAATCTATTTGATAGTTTACAAAAGATTTGTGAAATGTTGCAACAAATGACGTAATCTGTTTGATAGGTTACAACAGATACGTAATATATTGCAACAAATTACCTAATCTGTTTGATTTGATCCAACAAAAAGACATCTATTGCAACAGGTTGAACATTTATTTATATATAATTTCAATTGAGTTCATATATTAGACTAATACCTTAATTGAATGTGAGTTCTCATAGGGTCACTACAACTTTAATTGAGTCTTTTGACAATTGCATGATGAGACGGTATTGCATTCATCCCGACTAAAGTCATCGATCAATCACTCTGAGCTGAACCAATTCTTACTACCTCATATGTTAGACTAATACCTGAATTGATTAATCTAGGACTAGAGCAATAATACCTTAATTGAATAATCTAGGACTAGGGGTGTGTTCTTATAGGGTCAACTACAACTTCAATTGAGTCTTTTGGCAATTCCATAATGAGACGGTGTTGCGTTCCTCCTAACCAGAGTCGTCGATCGATAACTCTGAGCCGACCCAATTCTTACTACCTCATATGGTTAACTAATACCTTAATTGATTAATCAAAGACTAGATACTAATACCTTAATTGAATAATCTGGGACTAGGGGTGAGTTTTCATATGGTTAGCTATTGATTAATCTAAGACTAGGGGTGAGTTCTCATAGGGTCAGCTACAACAGATGGCAATGCCTATTTGATAATTTACAACATATGGGTAATCTATTGCGACATATGATAATTCATTTGATAATTTACAATAGATGGGTAATCTATCGCAACAGATGACATAATCTGTTTGATAATTTACAACAAATTTGTAATCTGTTGTTACCTAATCTGATTGATAATTTACAACATATGCAAAATCTGATGCATACAATTTGATTTGAGTTCATATTTTAGACTAATAGTACCTAAATTGATTGATCTAGGACTAGGGGTGAGTTCATAGGGTCAACTAGAGTACTTGGTCAACTACAACTTCAATTGTTTTTATACAATTTCAATTGAGTGCATATGTTAGACTAAATAGTACACTTTTGGCAATTTCATGATGAGAGGGTTAAAAATTACGCATATCTTTTATAATTTTAGAAATAATTAAGATCAATTCGGACCAAATTAACATTTTCAAAACTTGTCATTCTTTTCCAAAATACAAATCAACCTATACAAGTCTTGGACATTTCCTATTGGAAGAGTTGATGGAATTTTATCCAACAGGAGGTTCATCGTTGCATCGGATCATTAATCTGTTGGTTCTTCCATTGCATCAGATGGTTAATTAGTTGCATCAGATTTTTTATCTGATGCTTAATCTGTTGCAACATATGGTTAATCTGTTGCATCAGATAGTTAATCTGTTGCATCAGATGATTAATCTGTTGTATCAAAATTATAATATGATGGTTCCTCTAGTGCATCAGATGGTTGATCTATTGCATCATATGATAAATCTATTGTATCAGATGGTTAATCTGTTGCACCACATGGATAATCTGTTGGAGAAAATAAAAAATAGTAGCACAATTTCGTTCAACAAAAAAACAGCAATTTCACCATTTTTACACAAAACAAGAACAGAACAAATCAATCAAAATTGTTGTTTTATTTTTATAAACACAAACAATAAAAATTAAACTTCAAAAAAATACAACAAACAACAAAAAATCATAATTCTCTTCGAAAAAGAAGAGAAGAAATACCAGAAATTAGGGTTTTATTCAGACCACATTTTAAATTAATACAACAAATATTGAAATTGTTAACCAATACTATAAGAGAAGTTGGCTCAAGTTCCTCGTTTTCTTCAAAAGTAAAAAGGCCATAAATTTTTACCTGTGAAAAAAGAAAAGGAACGATGAAGAATTTGAAGCTATTGTGGCCGGAGAGCAAGGTTGTCACATCAATTGAAGGTTGAAGTCAGAAAGGAACTAGAAGTCCAACTATTTGTAGTCAAATGTTGAAGTCGCCGAGGATTGAAATGAGAAATTTGTAGAACAGTTGGTTGGGAGAGAGTTGAGAGAAGCTATTGAGAGAGGGATGAGAGATAGGTTGATTTGAATTGAAGAGGGGAACTCGAAACCCAACTATTTGTCGCCGGAGGTAGAAGTCGCCGAGGGTTGAAGGGAAAATTTTTGTAGAACTATTGGTTGGGAGAAAGTTGAGAAAAACTGTCGAGAGAGAGGAGAGAGTGGTTGATTTGAATTGAAGAGGGGTGTGGTTGGGTTAATTTGTATTTTTAAAAAAATTAGAAAGTTTTAAAAATATTAATCAAGTCCAAAATTAACTTAATCAAGTTTCCTAATGATGTTTTACCCTTTAAGTTGATTAATGTCACCAATCCTTCATTTAAGACTTAAAAGACACCTTTCCTTCAATTTTCTCATGTAACTTACATGCATTTTAAAGTAGAAGAAGCATTTACTACCTATCAGATACTTATAAGATTAGGAAATGAATGCTCTATAAATTGAGATGCAGCTTGTGGATTTATAGTGTAGATGATGATCACAGTACATTTACATGCCATAACCCATCTTTCACATCTACCAGTAGTATTTTTTGGTAGTTAGTATGGTAAAAATGTAATAAGAAGATAGTAGTATTTAAGAGATTTTTCTTATAGATTAATAAAATTATGATCGTAATATATCAAAGCATGATATTATTTAAAACTATACCATGTATGCAGATAGTATAAATAGATTCGTGTGTGTGATCTAGCAGAAACTCACAACCAAATGAGACAAACATATAATAACTTAATCGCAAAATTATATTCAATCTTCATTCATTAATAGAAAACTAACTTTTAATTGAAACAAAAAGTACCAAAATTTACTATAGATGCAAATGCCCTAGGAAAGAACAGAGTTCAGTTAACAAATTTAAGTTCAATTGTGCCATTTTACTTGCACCAAATGCATTAA
>NC_061120.1:4975202-5011741 GCF_002878395.1 Capsicum annuum | reverse complement strand
CTGAATATTTTCTTGAAAAGCGTAATTTCATCCGGCAAATTTAATATCTATTCACGAAGACAACAAATATCTAATAAATATATTCCTTAAAGAATTGCTAGACGAAAGATAATAGAACCAACATTTACGTCAAGTGATATACAAAATCATTTAAACGCTTTAATTCATACTTCCATTCACAATAAATTAAAAATAAATAAAATGAATAGAGTTAAAACCTGTATGATAAAATAATTAAAGGAAAGTACAAACGACGTCCAGAAACTCGAACAGAAGCCTCACAACTTCAAACTCCAATCTCTGTTTTTTTTTTTTCAATTTCTTCTTACCTTTTTCATTCCTTGTTTTCTATTTTCTTTACTTTTCTTTCTTGCCTTGTCCGTGTGTGGTGTATGTCCATGTCTCTCACATCTGTGTTATATAATGAGTGTTGTGTGTGTGCTGAACATGAGAGACGTAAGGGGAGTTGAGGAAATGATGGGAGTGTGTTGGAGGGAAAATAGGGATGTTATTTTAGGGTATGGGAATGGTAGTTTAGGATTCTTTTTTCTTTTAATTAATATTTTAAATAAAATAAAAAATAACAAAATCTATTTAAAACTAAAAAAAATACAAAATAAGTTAATTAGCTAGTCTTAGGAATATGATTAAGAAATATTAATATCACAACATTCTTTATTAAAAGTTGAAAGAAGAAAACAAATATAATTTAGAAAAAAAAATCTTATTTTTTAAAAATAAATAAATAAATAAATAAACAATAAAATAAAAACTTATTTACAATGTGACTCTATTTTTGTAGTTTTCAAAATTTTTAACAAACCTCAAAAATAAGATAAATTTAAAATGCCTAAAAATAAAAAAAAATTAATTAAACATTAAAATGGTATAAAAATATTAGGTTTGGGTCAAAAATTAGGTGTTTACAATAAGATTTTCAAAAGCGTTGAAATTTTATCCTTGTACTCAGCAAGACATTAGGCCAATTGAATAAAACAGAATTACTGGCACTGGTCTTATAATTGTTACCACGGTAACCACACACCAGATGATATAGAGATTTCTGAATCAATGCTTGCTGGTGTTGATTAAGCCTTTGCTATTGCATCCTCTTCTAAATAACAAATGAAATTTCTTATTTAATTAGAAAAAGACAGAGTAATCTAAAGGGATAATTATGGTTTCTATTGGAAGAGCAAAAATAAAGACAATTTAACAGAAACAAAGCCCTCGATGATGAAGAGGGAGAATGTTGGAAAACATAAGTGGAACAAAGAGATAAGATGTATTTACAACCGATCCTTTGCTGGGAGTTATATTTGGTGTTGGTAACTTCTCTTTTTGTTGTGACAGTTTTTAAATTTGTTTTATCCAAAAGTTTTATAATTAAATTTTACTTTTTTAAGTAATAACTAATAACTAACCTAAGTAAATGCTTGTAATAATATGCCAAATGACTAATTAATAGGACGTCACTTGGCTTAATGAGGAGGCTGCATCCTCACCTATTAATAATATATAGATGTTTTCTATGTCCAGACCATTTATATCTTTTACTATTTTGCATATCTAAATTGGGTTTTGGGACTTTCGAGATGTCTTTTCCTTTATCCTCATTTTGATTGTCCTTATTTAGTATTTTTTTTTTTTTTTTGAAAATCTGGTGTTTCACCTATTATGTATGTTTAATTTTTGTTTTAATGTTTATTAGATATTATTATATTTATTGATATTGTTGTTATTGAAAATGTTCTTCTTTCTTTCCTTTTTAAAATTGGAGGTAGGGGAAGGGAAAATGAGAAGAGAATTACAATGTAGGGAATCGAATCCTCACCAACAATGATACAAGTCAAATAACCACCCTAATTTTTGAAGACATGATTGGAGACCATCACTTAAAGGCTCAAGACTTGGTCACCCCAAGGGCACAAGAATATGCAAGGAAAACTCATTTTGAGCCTACCGTTGAGCATATCATTTATCAAGGCCGTGAGTGGAAGATTGCTTGGAGCATTGAAGTCTTGAGGATTCACGGTTTTGGACACTTAATAGCTCACGGTTTTTGGGCCATCTTCATTGAGGACATTTTGGTCACTTCACTTTGCCCAAAATGCACTCCATGGCCACCCCTCTTATTAAGGGTAATGTAGTTATTTGTCTTCTTTTGTAATATAATATAAATAGAACAAGATAGAGTTTTAGGACTTAGTTGTTTATTGATGGAAGACAAACTCTCTCTCTAGTATGAGGAGTGTAACACCCTTTAGTTGTAGGGCTTGGAAAAGCCACCAATCCGTAACTAGGGCTGCCCAAGTGTGGATATCACTTGTGTTGCATCATTGGCTTGATACGTTAGTGATTAGGGAGGTAAAGTCCCTCTTTTGTCAACGTAAGAGTTTGGTGTTAACATTTATTAATCTTAGGGTCCTTACATGTGGTTAGGGTTCTTAGATTCTTGAATATTGTATGTCAAACTATCTATCCATCTCTTTTGTTAACATTGTATTGTTTTTGGTCTTTGAAGTCTAGTGAAGCCATGTGGGGCTCTTTCGATTCACTAGCATTGTTGTTCTTGTGTTCATCTCTTTTCTTGCTCAAAACTAAATCTAAAGTCTAGTGAAGCCGTGAGTGGCCTATTTCGATTCACTAGCACCTTGTTGTTTAGCTTGTTGCTCTTTTGTTGGCTTAATCTCTTGATACACACTTAGTCTTGTATCAAACAAAGTGGGAGTTCATGTAACCAACCAACCGACCTATAAGATTCTCTTATTATTGTTGTTGTTACTATGATTTCTAAAAGATGACATCTTACACCAAGAAAAATTCACAAATATGCTAGAAGACGAAGAGGTTGAAAAGATAAAGGTATATACAATAAATGAAAGACAATACAAATATTAATGTCTCGAGTTAAATCACTAATTGATCAATAGGTGGATTCATAACTTGACTCATTTATATATTCTTTCTGAATCACACTCGTTTCTAGAGCTACGGTCTTACTTCGTCCTCAATTAATTCATTTAATTGAGAATCACACTTCCTCAATTGTTACATTTCTCAAATAGTAATTAGTCATATCAATTAATATAAAATTATCATAATTGATGTTGAGGTACTTGTATATATATTGCAACTTTTCAATATATTTGGCTACGTAGTATGACTAAGGCTCAAGGATAAATTACAAGAAATATTTTTGGAATAACTTTTTGACATGTCTAACCCCTTCATTTTCATGTTAAAAGATGAGAAGGTTGAAAAGATAGAGGTATATATACAACAAATGAAAGACAATACAAATATTCGTGTCTCGGGTTAAATCACTAATTGATCAATACGTGGATTTGAAACTCAACTCATTTATATATTCTTTCTGAATCATACTCGCGTCTAAAGTTGCAGTCTTACTTTGTCCTCAGTTAATTTATTTAATTGAGAATCACACTTCTTCAATTATTATATCTCTCAAATAATAAGCAGTCATATCAATTAGCATAAAATTATCATAATTGATGTTGAGGCACTAGTATATATATTGCTATTTTCCAATATATTTGGTTGCGCAGTATGACTAAGGTTTAAGGACAAATCACAAGAAACATTTTTTGAAGAACTTATAAAGGTATATATAAAAAAATAAAAGGCAATACAAATATTAGTGTCTTCACCATTTGTCTACTTATGGACTTTCGACAACTAGAATTTTGTGTCACATATATTTTCTTTTACAAAGATATAGAGGGCTATGCAAGAACCTTTAACATAATTCAAGTGAATACGAATCCTCCATCACTTCTTTACAACAACAAATTTAATGCAATATCACAAGTAAAGTTTAAAAAGTATAGGATATCCCCAATCTTTGTGTTGGTAAATAGGCTATTTCCAATTGGGTAACTCGACTCATTCATATATATTCTTTTGAAATCACACTTGCGTCTAGAGTTGGAGTTTACTCATCCTCAATTTATTTCTTAATTGACAATGACCATCCTCAATTATCGATATCTCGAATAGTAATCATCTATATCAATTAGCATAAAATTACCATGATTGATGTTGAGGCACTTGTATATATATTGCTACTTTCTAATATATTTGGTTGCGCAGTATGATTAAGGCTCAAGGATAAATCACAACAAACAGTTTTGAAAGAACTTTTTTTTTTTTTTTGGGATAAATCGAAATAACTTTCAAACATGTCTAGCCCCTTTATTTTCATGTTATAAGATGAAGAGGTTGAAAAGATAGAGGTATAGATTATTTCTCTTTATAGTAAATTACATTCCCTACTTAGTCAATTGTGTGATTATATTTTTGGTATTTTTGAAATAAAAATACAAATGAATAGATTTTTTCATGAATTAAACTGTATTGAAACATAAGTTGTTTCAGTACATCCCAACATAAAGAGATAAATCAATTTTGTTTACCAAGATAAATTCATACATATCCTCAAAAGAGAAAACAAAAAAGCTATAAAAACTACAATATAATAATTACTCTAACATTTAATTAGAAAATAAATTGTTAATTACATATTATAAGGTGATGGCATGAAAAGCGCTACAATCAAAGTATCAAACCCAAATCTTAATATTTTTTGTTTGATCAAATTCTTATATGAAGTTGTAACAATTACTATAAGGGATATGGAGTTTGAATATTTTATAAACTCTAAACAACAACTTGTTTAAGAGAATTTCTCTTATAATCAACATTTTTTGTTCTATTTCCCTCCTTTCTTAAACATGCAAACTCATATTATTCTGTAATACTCAGCTTCTACATGCATGCAGCACGAATGAGTAACATTTTAGGCATCACCTTGAAGCCTAGGACTCCTAACATAATAATGAATGAATTCTGGACATCACTATATAAAAAAAAAAATTATTCTAAAAAAGGCATATGAAACACAGGTTGTAAAGTCAGTTCTCAAGCAAATAGAAAGAACTTAATTAACAAAGTGGTTATTATAATTCATTATTCTATTCTCGATTATAATTACAGTTACGTTTGTGTTGAAATTTGTGTAGATAATTCATTACCCAATTTTCACTAAATTATTACTCTCCCTCTTGATTTTGAATTTAACATCTCATCTGATTGCAATTCGAAATTTTGTGGATGGTGCAGTTGTGTCTCCATGGTGTTTAATATTTAACTTTTGGCCTTCAGAAGTTTTTATATTGCTTCACAGTTAAAGTTATAATAAGAAGAAAATAAAGAAAAATGAAAACATTGTTTAGGTAGCTTTGTTTTTACAAATACGTGGTGTTGGAGTAATATACCATAATTACAATAAATGATTATAGTTGAAAATAAAATGAATAAAAGTGAAGAAAATAAAATAATCTTCTTGTTGGATAAGGCGCGGATATCTCGCTTTTTTAAAGGAGATTCAAGCCCACTGCGGCATAATCTACACCGATCCAGCAGTATATCTCTTGACTCGTCCTCTCCAGGATACAACAGCCCATCAATAATGTACAACTCAAACAACTCCGGATTAGTTGAAGAGTCCAAAACTTCACCATAAGAACATCTTTCTTCCGTATATATTTACTCTTTTTGTATAGTGAATAGAGTTAAAGACTTTGAATATTTCTTTTATCTCAACTCTTTCTTTCATTAATATAATTACTCTCTTTTGTATAGTGAATATAATTGTAGACTTAGAATATTTTCTTTGTGTCAACTCTCTCTTTCACTACTACACACTATAATCTTTTTCACACTTATCATATTTTCTTATACATGCAAGACAACCTCTATTTATAGTTGAGGTATCAACTCTGGTATTAAATAGGAAGAATGTAGTGTAGTAAAGTTGGTACATGAATGGTTGGATGTTACATGAGTTACAAGCATAATTATATAGTATAATGAGCAAATAAAGACTTAGTGATTGTAGGAGTTTCAAGAAACTCATGACCACATTCTTCCACATAAATATAAAGAATAATACTCATAATACATAATTTATGCCCACTAACATAAGCACTTAATATATTAATTTACTAAAAAAAAATGCATATACACCACGTGGGTTATGGAGTTAGGTGTTTCTAGGGATAAGATTAGTTACTTATTTTGAAATTTAAAATTTTTTTCTACTTGAGATTTTAAGGGAAGTTGGTTGTTCTTCATGTTTTTTTTTAATTTATTTAAAAATAAATAGTCTTAATTTAGCTGGTTATTCAGTTTTTAAAATATATAGTAACAATATAAAGTCTTCTACATTTAAAATATAATCTAATTTTAAATGTCATTAAATTAATGTTCTTATAAAATGTAAGATAAATTATGTTAGTTATTATGATAAATATTTATCAATTATTTTTTTGAGGTGAGTAGATAATTACATGATGAGTATTTATTAATTATTTTTTTAAGGTGATCGAGTAGATAATAATTACACAAACATTTTTTATTAATTTTTTTTTAAGGTGCGTAGATAATTCTATAAATATTTTTTTTTCACTTTCCGTGTATAGAAATGTGGTTTGGCTCTAACCAAGCTTGGTTGGCCTAGTAGTTAGCTCACTAGGTCGCTTAAGCAAGTGTCGGGGGTTCGATTCCCGCCTTGTGCATGCAACAACCAATTGGCCAGCGGCAAGGGTTGGGGGATACCTTGGGAAACCAAAAAAAAATGTGGTTTGGCTCCACTGCCTTCTCACCAGGTAGACACGCTCTTCTAATTCTCGTTTCTCTTTTTTTTTTTTCCCCTCAAAATATTCTTATATAATTTTAAATTTTCAAAAATTTTAGTTCTAAAGAAAGTAAAAATTTAAATTGAATTTTCATTTTTTTTAAATAACCTACGTTCATTTTATTTTTCTTTTGAATTTACATTAATTTTTTATTTTAAAAAAATGGAATTTTCATGTAACTACACTTGTAAGCTCAGGATGCTTTTTTTAATTTATAGAAAGATTTTAGACAAACTTTTAAATGAACGTTTTACTTATAAATATTGATTTTTGTAGTTGCAATTAAAAAGGAGTAGTTACTACTCTCTTCATTTCAAAAGAATGACCTACTTTGACTTGGCACAAAGTTTCTGAAAATAAAGAAGATTTTCGAATCTTGTGGCCTTAAATTAAAGTTGTGTCAAATGTACCAAAATGCCCTTTAATCTTGTGATCTTAAATATGTCATGTGAAAAGTTCAAATTAAAGTATTGCCAAAAAAGGAAAGGGGTCATTCTTTTTTAAACGGACTAAAAAGGAAAATAGGTCATTCCTTTTTAAACGGAGGGAGTACAATGAAGGAACAGTAAAATTTTACACATTTTTATTGTCACGACCCAATAACCATGAGTGACATCCAAACTAATTTTCTTGTGGGAGAACCATGGTACGGGAATCCCTAGCACGAGACTTTTCACATGAAGCCAAGCACGTGAGTTGCAACAACTCCAAGCCTTGTTCACATCCTCGGCCGTGTGTGAGGCCCTTGTGAGCCGATCTAAGAGCCTATACTTATTAAAGTGTGAAAAGGCCCACAAAAGCACTCCAAACCCGCCCACTTAATGTCAATGGTGTCTTGGTCCTTTATCTCTCCTTTGAATTTGACTATATAAACCATGTGTTAAGGCTAGTCCTCTTTAGTTCATTCATATTATTGAAGGCAACAAACACTTGTAATATTTTGCGGATGTGTTCCGACAAAACAAGAAAATTAATTTTGTTTAGGTACCTAAGTGGTCTTGGGTTCTTGAGGGTTAGAGGTACTTTCTTTAGGCCATACACCTTTAGACCTTTGTCTATAGCTGTGCGATTTATGCCTTTCATCCACAAGTATAGCAGACTGGTCCTTGAAAAGACAAAGAAGTTTTGGCTGATGCAAATAATCTTGATAAGGAACTCGAGTTTGTTTTAAAAGAATTTGATCTTACAAAACTGTGCCATGGTGATTTTCTAATGCTATGTAGTTGTATTTTTACATCATCAAGTTCTTCTTAAAGCAAGTCAATTTCGATTTGACATGCTTCAATTTTAACTTGACAGTTCCTTCATTCCTCATCAAGTTTTGTTTCAAACCGAGCTTCCTAGTTCTTCTTTTCTTGAGCAAGTTTATTGTATTTATTAACAACTTTTTAAAGCTCATCAGTAATCATATGTAGATTTGATTAAAGGGTGTTACAATTATGACTGTTGTAGGGTCTTACCTCGCTTGATTCACCTTTTTTCATGAAGCACATGTTGGTTGCTTCCGTTTCTTCCTTAGTTTCATCTTCATCACTACAAGCCCAAAAGTTTTTATTTCTTCTAGATGATCTTCTTTTCAATTCTGGAAAGTTTTGTTTAAAGTGACCCAACTTTTCACAGTAATAGTAACAATCATCATTTCTTGTTAATTCATTATTTTTGACTCCTTAGGGTCTCTACTATCTCTATTTCAAGATCTTCCTTATTCCGCGATTTATAAAAGCCATTCTTTTACTGTTTATTTCATACAAAAAGTCTTTTTCTCCAGTTGTTAAAGCATTGAACGCCATTTGTTTCTTCTTTTCTTCCTTGTTGAACCTGTTGAGATAATTTTGCTTATAGGCAATGAGATTACCTCATAATTCATCATATGTCATGTTGTGAAGGTCCCCGTCTTCTAAAATGGAATCTTTGGTTTTCCATTCTTTAGGGATTCTTTTGAAAAGCTTTTATACTTGCAGGTTATGCGGATAGATCATTCCTAATGATTTCAGCTCACATATAATTTTGCTAAATCTATCAAACATCGATTCCACGTTTTCATTTTCTTCCATTTTGAATAGCTTTTATTCATTGACTAGAGCACTGATTTTAGCCTTTTTGACTTTGGTGGTCCTTTCATAGGTTACCTCTAATTTATTCCACATCTTTTTTATAGTTTCACAGGTTGATATCTTGTCATATTCTTCTTCACTCACTGCACAAAGAAGTAAACTTATAGCTCATGCATTAGTTTGAATTACCTCTTGTTGTTCCTTGGTGAATTCAAAATTTTTTAGGTCCTCCACATCAGTACTGCTTGATTCCTTATTCTTGTCTTTTTGTTTTCCTTTGAGTCCTGAAATGGGCTTTGGTCCCTTCTTAATGACAACCCATTCTTGAAAGTCATTTGATTGAAAGAAGATTTTGAATCTATTCTTCCAATAGGAATAGTATTGTCCATTGAAATAAAGTGGTTTAGCCTACCTCACTCGTATACTCAGAACATTTAGGCATACTGACGCATTCCCGCTATGGTGCTTTCTCTTATGTTACACCATAGGTTCAGAGGCACGAGCTCCAGATCAGCAGTAGTATTCCAGTTTTCAGAGTTTACAGTGAGTCCTTCTCATTCGAGGATGATATGATTATTGCTATATTTACTATTCAGTTGCTAGATGGAGTTAGTTGGAGACATGTTCCTTCAACTCCTTATTCAGTTCAGTTAGAGGCTTTCAGACTAAATGTCAGATTTGATATTCAGATCTCATTATTTTCAGTATTTATGACTTGTTTTGGTATTGTTATACCTTTTTCAGATATTTTGTTATTAGACGTTTATTTAGTTCGAACCTTATGGCCTTTCATGTTTATGTTTCTACATTTTATGATATATTATGCAGTATACAGGTACAAATATCAGTCATAGGTTAACTTGTGGTCCTTCAGGGTCATGAGCATTGTGTAGCATTCCAGTTCAAAAAATTGGGGTGTTACATATCCAAATGTGGATTTTCTTGTATCCACACAACCTGCATAATCTGAATCTGAATATCCAACCACATCTAGATGATCCGATCTTCTGTAAGTAAGCATATGATCTTTTGTTAATTGTAAGTATCGCAACACTTTCTTTACAGCCTTTCAGTGATCCATTCCAGGATTACTTTGATATCGACCCAGCATTCCAACAGCAAAACTGATGTCAGGTCTTGTACATGTTTAGGTATACATAAGACTCCCAACTATTGATGCATAAGGAATATCTTTCATTTGCTTTCATTCTAAGTCATTCTTTGGATATTGATTGAGACTAAACTTATCTCCTTTCTGAATTGGAATAGGACTTGGTGAGCATTTTTTCATTCTAAATCTCTCTAATACTTTATTAATATAGGTTTTCTGAGATAATCCCAACAATCCTTGTGATCTATCTCGAAATATTTCTATTCCAATCACATAGATGCCTCACCCATATCTTTCATTTCAAAGTTGTTAAAGAGATATTTCTTGGTATCGTGCAACAAACCAAGATCATTAGTAGCAAGAAAGATGTCATCAACATACAAGACTAACATAATAAACTTACTCCCACTGACCTTTAGATATATACACCGATCAACAGTGTTTTCTTTAAATCCAAAGGTGACAATTGTTTCATTAAACTTAAGATACCATTGTCGGGAAGCTTGTTTAAGTCCGTATATTGACTTCTTAAGTTTACACACCATGCGTTCCTTTCCTTTAATAGAAAACCCCTCAGGTTGATTCATATAAAATTCTTTCTCTAAATTTCCATTCAGAAAGGCTATTTTCATATCTATTTGATGTAGCTGTAAGTTATAATGAGCTACCAAGGCCATTAGAATTCTGAGTGAATCTTTTCTAGAGACAGGTGAAAACGTCTTTTTATAATCAATGCCATCCTTTTGAGTGAAACCTTTGGCAACAAGTATGGCCTTATGACGTTCGATGTTTCCAGTTGAGTCCGTTTGGTCTTAAAGACCCATTTACACCCAACTCTTTTGCAACCTTCGGGTAATTCAATAAGGTCCCAAACTTCATTTTGTTTCATAGATTTTTAACTCATTTTTCATAGCATTTATCCATTTATCAGAATTGTTGCTTTCAATGGCTTGTGAAAATGAAACTGGATCATCATCAATTCCCAAGTCAGTTTCTGACTCATGTAGATATACCAAATAATCATCAGAAATAGAAGATCTTCTTTGTCTTTGACATCTTCTTGATGCTAATTCTTGTGGTTCATCTACTACAGGTTCATCAATTATGACTTCATTAGTAGGAGCATTAATTTGTTGTTCTTGTTGATTACTTTGTTGTGCAACAGCTTCAGGAACAACAAATTTAAAAGAAGTACAGGGTAGAGGAATTTTCACCCTAATTTCTTTAATTTCCACATTACGTGGTTCTTCACTCCCACTAACTTCGCCATTCTCAATGAATCTAGCATTTACAATTTCAACTATTCTCGTGCTATGATTAGGACAGTAAAATCTATACCCCTTTGATTTTTCTGGATAACCAATGAAGAAACCACTAATTGTTCTTGAATCCAGTTTCTTTTCTTGTGGATTATATACTCTAACTTCTGTTGGGCAACCCCAAATATGCAGGTACCTCAAAATAGGTTTCCTACCAATCCACAGTTTAAAAGGTGTCTTTGGAACTGCTTTACTAGGAACCCTATTTAGCAAGTAAATGGCAGTCCTTAAAGCATACATCCATAACGAATGAGGTAAAGATGAATTACTTAACATACTTCTAACCATATCCATTAATGTACGATTACGCCTTTCTGCCATACCATTTTGTTGTGGTGTGCCAGGCATTGTGTATTGAGCACATATGCTACGCTTTTCGAGAAATTTAGCAAATGGACCTGGGTGTTGTCCACTTTCATCATATCTTCCATAATATTCACCACCTCTATCAGACCTGATTATTTTCACCTTTCTATCTAATTGTCTTTCAACCTCAGTAATAAATACCTCTAAGGCATTAATCGCTTGAGATTTTTCATGCAACAAATAGATATATCCATAACGTGAAAAGTCATCAATAAAAGTGATAAAATATTTTTTTATTGAAAGATGTGATATCACAAGGACCACATATATCAGTGTGTATAATTTCAAGAAGCTGTGTGCTTCTTGTGGCTCCTTTCTTTGTGTGTTTTATTTGTTTTCCTTTAATACAATCAACACAAATATTAAGGTCAGTAAAATCTAAATCTGGAAGATTTCATTCTTAATTAATCTTTCTAGCCTTTCTTTAGATATGTGACCTAAACGTTTATGCCACAAGTAAGCAGATTGTTCATTCACGAAACTTCGTTTGGTTCCAACATTATGATGAAGAGTTAAGAGTGTTTCGGTAAATAGATTATCAATATTCAATTTGTATAAATTATCACAAAGAGTACCAGTAACAATGAGATAATTATTCTTAAATAAACTAAAACATCCATTACCAAAATTAAAGGAATATCTAGTCTTATCCAACTTAGACAAAGAAACTAAATTTCTCGAAAGAGAAGGAACATAAAAAGTTTCTACTAAATCTAAGTGACGTCCAGTATCGAGAATCAAACGATAAGTCCCGAGAGCTTCAACTGGAGCCTTCACTCTATTCCCCATGTAAACAAATCTTTCATTCTTGTTTATGGTTTGGATTGTAAGGAATCCCTGCATAGTATTAGAAACATAAATAGTACAACCAGAGTCAATCCACCAAGTATTATAAGGAACTTCAGTTAAATTTGATTCGAGACATGTTAAAGCACAAGACTTACCTTTCTTCTCAAACCATGCCTTACGTTTCAGGCAATCTTTCTGAAAGTGTCCAGATTTTTCACAGAAATGACACTTCCCATTCTTGTTTCCTTTCTTACGTACTTGAGATGAGGACTGATCAACATTAAGTTGCTTCTATTGTCCCTTACCATGCTTCTTTCCTTTATTTTCATCTCCTTGATGATTTACATAATTAATGGAGTGGGTTCCTTGATTCTTTAGCCTTGTTTCCTCTTGAACCAACATACCATGCAATTCATGCACATTCCATTTGTCTTTTATGGTGTTGTAGTTCATTTGGAAAGGACCATACTCAGACGGTAATGAGTTGATGATGAACTGCACAAGGAAATTTTGTTCCACTTCCATTCCTAATGACTTAAATCTTGCTGCTATGTTTGTCATTTCAATGACATGCTCATGCATGGTAGTGAACCATCAAACTTCATGGTGGTTAAAGTACCCATTAATGTCCCAGCAAGAGACTTATCAACATTTTGGGAAGACTCTTGCACAAGTTTCAAAAGTTCTTTTGCACTTTCAATTTTGGGAAGAGTAGTCTTAATGTTGCCCGCAATATTCATTCACATGAACATTAGGCCAAATCTTTTAGACTGATACTAGTGCTTATAATAGGACTTTTCTTCATTACTGCTAGCTTCAGTAATAGCAGTTGGCTTTTCAGAGTAAAGTGCAACATCAAGATCTAAAACCCCAAGATGGAATTTGATCTGTTCGCACTAATCTGAAAAGTTAAGTCCGTTAAAAGTCGTAACAGAGGCAGAGTGCGAATGAAGGGAAAGTGCTGCAAGTAGAACATGCTCATTTATTAATACTTTGAGTTACGAGTTTAAACACATTATCAAATTCTGAAATAATTTACTTAGATGTATATTGATGTTCTCCTTTGGGAGAAATATCAAAATACAATTTTAAACATAATGATGCTATATTTAACACAAATTGATAATGTTTAATGCATCAATTAATAATATTTATTATCTTTGGATAAATAAATAAAACTAACGATACATCAAAATTATCTCTTTAATGTTTATTGGTTATACGAACAAACAATCAATCTTTGGGTGATCCACAAATGTCTTATAACCAAAAACTTTAATTTACCCATAATTGGTACATCATTTATAAGCATCAAAATTAATGGGTAATTAAGTTAAACTCTAAACTTTTTTTTTCTTTTTGAAATTAATTTCATAAAGATTCGACCACTTTGATGATTAACGAATTTTACATATATAATTTCAAGTTACATTAAAAAATAATAAATTTTATTATTGAATACGACAATATTTTAACAACAAACAGTTGTATCAAGGATATGAATAATTAATTAGCAAATCCTTGATGCCATAAAAAAAAAATTACTAACTATATATGTATATGCATGAACAGTAATCGTGAAGTACATAAATTTCCAAAGGGAAAAATAAGGATTCACAAGTGGACCAAAAGGAAGAAAAAGTTATACTTAATGATGCTAAGGAATCTTTTATATAACATTCTCAAGTCACAATCAATTAAGCGCATAACAGAAACTTGCTTTAAAAAGTATTACAGTATTTCTGTTTACATTTAATAATAGGCCGTCCATAGTTTAATTAATTTACTATTGACAACGGTTTAACATCAAATCATATGAGTCTTCTAATAACGATAATTGTAAATCCCTAATTCATATAATTAGAATTCATAAAGTCAATAGAAAACTTTATTCTTAATGGAAAATCATTAGTTTCTAAACCTTGTTTTGATACCACATGTAAGCATATAACGGATTATATAAAGTTGAACATTCTTATATATATATATATATATATATATATATATATATATAATCCTAGCAATTATTTAGGAACGTAGAATTTAATGATTTTCACATCCCATTCTATAACAAGTATAAGGATCAGTCAAGAAACATATCAGAATCCATAGCTTTTCTTGACCGAAATTTAGCGGAAGCACAGAATAGAAATATTGTTTCTCTCTCTTGGCCTTACTTCACAGAATAAAATACGATGGAGCTTATTCTTCTTTTGGCAGAGAGAGGACCTCTTTTATAATAGGGAATAGTCAGTTATGTTTTCACGTACCATCAACGGGGAATAGTGGATACAATAATTATCCACTAATAGTTAGTAATTATCCTATTAGGACTGAGTAATTATCCTACTAACAGATTAGTCAATAGTTTAATCCTACTAGATAACTTTCCCATAACGATTTAGGATTTAACTTATTCAATAATTATTAAACCAACAAATAAATTAATTATGTGAGCCATAAAAATTTACAGGTGAGGCCTAAAACATGTGCTTTATCAGCTTCACCCATCAATCAGTCTTGCATACAATCTATATATTTCCAGTCTTCATCTGTGAGATTATACTGAATACATTGTTGTTACATATAACTTAAATATTGAAAAAGTAAAATTCAACCTTCATCCTGAGAGTGTTAATTCAAACTCATTCATTGAAAAATTACAGGGTATAAATTATTACTTATAGGTAATTTGTGTGAATTTATGTGATGGAGGAGAATCCATGTTTGATTATGGTGTCATTTAAGATCCCTTCGTTGAAATTAAATATATTTAGTTAGCTAAATATCTTTTTTATGTATATATCTTTTTAGTTAATATATTACATTACATTATCTTATATTATATTATATTATATTATATTATATTATATTATATTATATTATATTATATTATATTATATTATATTATATTATATTATATAGAGTCCATTTATATTATATTATATTATAGGGTAAAAGAGTTCATACAGTCATAAAATTACTTAAGATTCTTTTCTATTTCGGTTGGTGCTTTAGTTCGGTCTTCCGACTTTGGCTTAATCCGATATTATTATATGGTCTGGTAGGCTGAGCGGCATACCCCAGCCTAAGAGATCCTGTAAATGGTATCAGAGCCTGTGAATTTTCATAGTAAATATGTTAAGTGAGGTGAGGTAAAGATCTTTAGTATAGATATAAAACTCTTATAATTATGGATATGGGAGAAGTTAGTACTAAAAGTACAAAACTAGAAGAGGTAGATTTACCTCAAGATATAGATCTACTGAATAAATGGACAATTCCAAAAGTTGAATTAAAAACCATATATGAATATGGATTTTTTGATAAAATAAAACATAAACAAATTATTAAAACAACTGAACAATCTCTTGCTTTAAATGTTGATGAGCAGACTCTTCAACTTCTAAATAAACGTGATATTGATATTTTTAAACGTAATTATAACTATATGCATATTGGCTTAGTACAAATTTTCTTTCGGCCTCTAACTCTAAAGGGTCTTCCCGAAACATTTTTAGCAGCTCTGCGTGATGCTAGAAATTTGAATTTTCGAAAATCCTTAATGGGATCTATTGAATCTACTCTTGCATATGGTCCTGTATATTTTAATACTCAGCCAAATTTACAATTATCTTTGACTGATGTAAATATTCTTTACGCTTTAACATTAAATGTTAAAACTCATGGATACGATTATGCCCCTGGATCTGAACTTATAGGATTATTTTACCGCATATATTATCGATTATTATCAACTCTAAATCCTCGATGTAAGTTGATTGATGATAATTCTGATTGCACTATGCTTATTGAAACCAATTTTATAAAATCTAGGGTCACTACCCGAAGACCTATTAGATGGGATGAAATTGATTCTCCCCAAACATGGATTTTAAATTCCGTTACTTCCCCAAAATAATTGGTAGACGATGTGACCAATTCAGAGTTAACTCAAGTAACTCAAAATCCCGATGGACGAATTTGTCTACAATTTGATAGTAATCCCCCAGTATATAGAAATTCTTTCTCAATACCACGAAGACTTCCTTCTATTCATCATATTTCTCCTATAGAACCTCAGTATGGTCCAGCTAGAAATCGAGCGGCATCTTTGTATACTATTAATTCTGCAGATTCGCATATTACACCTAAAGGTGTAGAAAAGATAAAAATCAACTCAAAAACTAATATAGTTCAAGATTTTGATAATGAAAATCCTACCCCATCTGAAATGGATTTTGACATCAATTCTGTTTAACCATGATGACACAACTTATAGATTTTAGTCCTAGTTCTCAGGCAAGAAAATATATTCAGAAAGAAATTTTTTCTGAAAAATGGAAAACCTTTGGAACTTGGTTTTTTGAAACCTATACTTTTGATGAATTACGAAATATTTTAGAAGAATTTTATGAAACATGTGTCTTACATAATAACATTATCTTTTTTGTACCATGGTTCATGTCTGCATATTTATCGTCATATGTCAAAATAATCAAAAGATCTTATCAAAATTCTGATGGATCAATTACTCAAGCACTCTATCCTCCTCAGTCTTCCTTTATACTGCCTAATAATACTGGCATGACTTTTTCTGCTTTTCAAAAGTTTGTCAGTAACGATGTGGGCAAAATTGCTGTTTCTGAAATAAATAACCTTATCGCCAAAAATAATTATTTAAGTCTTTATGTTAAGGTTTTAGGAGAACACATTTCCTCACTTGATAAAAAACTAGACGAATTAATTGAGTTAGTTAACAAACTTAGCTCCCAAATGAATTCCTCCAACATTCCTTCTACTTCCAACATCACTGATAAAGACGAATATATTTTATCAAAACCTTGTATTAAAAGGCCTCCTGAAATAGACGGATTTGAAAAGATTTCGCAATTAGACCAATTAGAGAAATTCTTAGATAAAAAATTCTTTCGTTTAAATATTCAACCTCTTAATATTTCTGATAATGTTGTACAAAGTCTTGAGTCTAATTTTGCTGCGAATATTGATTCTGCTGAAAATCCTGGCGCTATAATCTCTTCCGAGCTTAATAAGTTCAAAGGCATGATTAAAAAACAACCGGAAAAGAAATACGCTGATATTCCCCGTATGTGTACTGCATATTATCCACACCCAACTCCTCAAGATGTTCTGACAGAGCAAAGGGAATGGAATCAGACAAATACTTCTTATAGTGGAGAAGCCATTTATGAATGGAATATTGACGGATTATCTGACCGACAAATCTCTATTCTTATTCATCGAATGTCCATGTATGCTACTATTGCCACAGCCACTACTTCACCAGAAAATAGGGCCAATCGTGCTGACCGAACAATTCGTAAAATGATTGTTGCGGGATTTACTGGCCAACTTTGAGGCTGGTGGGATAATTTCCTTGATGATACTAAACGCGAGACTATTTTAAACGCCACCAATGATCAACCAGGAAAAGATAATTTAGGACGACCTCTTCGGGCAGGACGTTCGGATGCTGTCTATACCCTTATGCTTACGATTATTGAACATTTTGAAGGAAGATTTACCAATCAATATGAAAACATTAGAACTCTTCTTAATGGTTTAAAATGTAGACACTTAGGTGAATTTAGATGGTATAAAGACACCTTTCTTAGTAGGGTTATGGATTTACCCGAAAGTAAGTATGACCATTAGAAAGCTAAATTCATTGATGGCCTTCCACCTTTATTTGCTGAAAGAGTTAGAAAAACCCTTTGAGGATCTTATGGAGAAGTCCAGTATTCAGAAAAAACTTATGGTCAGCTTATTGTAGCTTGTACTCAAGAAGGTTTAACCCTCTGTAACGAGTTGAAATTAGCTAGACAGATTAAGCTTGATAATAATCGATAATATATGCGGTAAGATAATCCTATAAGTTCAGATCCAGGGGCATAATCGTATCCATGAGTTTTAACATTTAATGTTAAAGCGTAAAGAATATTTACATCAGTCAAAGATAATTGTAAATTTGGCTGAGTATTAAAATATACAGGACCATATGCAAGAGTAGATTCAATAGATCCCATTAAGGATTTTCGAAAATTCAAATTTCTAGCATCACGCAGAGCTGCTAAAAAAGTTTCGGGAAGACCCTTTAGAGTTAGAGGCCGAAAGGCATTTGTACTAAGTCAATATGCATATAGTTATAATTACGTTTAAAAATATCAATATCACGTTTATTTAGAAGTTGAAGAGTCTGCTCATCAGCATTTAAAGCAAGACGTCGATTAACTTCAGCTAGGGAATAAGACATGGGATGATTATCAAAAGAGTTATCTTTAGAAGTACTAGTATTAGCAGAAGTCTTTTGAGTAGCAAACTTGAGGATTTTTTCACGCAGTTTTTCATCAGTAACTTCTTTTAGTAATTCAAGGACGTTTTCAACCGTAAGAGTTTGAACATTTAAATCAAGATCTTCGAATTGCGCTTGCAGTTCATTATATTATTATCATAGTTTCTTCACACGTTATATTCTCTTAAGCAATTATTATTAAATTTCCTTAGTAAAATTCGAACTCTATCACTTAATTTGATAGCACATAGTATTTTAATTTTGTCAATAATTTTTTTCAAATCCAACAACATACTATTATCATAACATTTTGATCGTGCATGGTTAGTGAATTTTTCAAGTAAGTTGATTCGTCACTGCGAGGAACAAAACAGACTATTCTAAGAAAGGAACAATACATAAGAACACAAAATTACTGGTCCACTCTCAATAGTTGTAACAGAAGGGTTCACGTGAACAATAAAATTTCAAATTCGTTTTACTTTTTGTAAGAATTAAATATTTTAGAACTCCTTAATTATTAATTCTCTTGACATTTATTATTCTATATTTTTTTTATTATCATATATTTTAGAACTCCTTAATTTTTATTTTTTTCAGAAAAATGAGAAAAAATAATTTTGTTTATTGTAAAATTTTTTAATGAAGGACAAAAATTTCAAACAACATTTATAGACCTTTCACATTTTTAATATAGGATAGGTATAAATATAAATATTCTAATACTCCCTCCGTCCCATTTTATTTGTCCTAAATTGGAATGACACAACTATTAAGAAAATAATGATTGGTAATGTAACTTTACTATTTTGCCCCTCTTAATTGTGTCTTGTTATTAGTTCCAATATTGATGAATGACTAATAACAAGGAGTAATCAATTACACTAAGGGTATAATGAGGAAAATTTTTTTGTCTTGTCTTGATAAGTAAAAAATGACAAGTAAAATGGGACATTAAATTAGGAAATTTGGGACAGATAAAATGGAACGGAGGAAATATGAGCCTATAAAAGGGTGACGCCTAAAGCATATGCTTTAGCTGTTCATCCATCAGTCGGTCTTGCATATACTATATTTTCTAGACTTCACTTGTGAGATTATACTGAATTCATTACTGTTATATATAACTTCAATATTGAAAAAGTAAAATCCTACCTTCATCTTGAGAGTGTTAATTCAAACTCCTTCATTGAAAAATTACATAGTATAAATTATTATATTTAGGTAATTTGTGTGAATTATTTATGTGATGGAGGAGAATTCATGTTCGTCTATGTCTATGGTGTCATTTATGATCCCTTCGTTGAAATTACATTACATTAGATAGGTAAAATGTCTTTTTTATGTATATGTCTATAATATTATATATTGAATTCTCATAATTTCTTCACGTGTTATATTCTCTTTAAATAATATTATTAAGTTTCCATAGTAAAATTCGAAGTATATCACTTTCTTTTATAATACATATTATTTTAATTTAGCCAATAATTTTTTTTTTCAAATCCAACATCATATTATTATCATAATATGTTGGATCATGCATGGTTAGTATGTTACGTTGTTCGTCACTGAGATGGACAAAACATATTAATCTAAGAAAGCAACAATACATAAGAAGAACACAAAAATGTACTGTGTATTGTTAGTCCACTCTCAATAATTATAACATAAGGGTTCACGTGAACAGTAAATTTTCAAACTTATTTTATTTTATTTTTAAAATCTTTTCTGGGTTTAAGGTTTTACTTTGCCTTCCGTTTTTAAATGACAAAAATTGTAGACCAACTTATTTTACTGGCAAAATTTAAAGACCAACTAATTTAAGGGACAATTCGTGCAAATTTAAGAAAAAATTGATATTTTATTTATTTGCTAGACCTACATTTTTACTATATCTTTGTCACGGTCCAAATTGAGGCCTGACCGTGACGGGTATCCCAAGCCAACAAAAGCCTATGATGACCTCTCTTTTTTTGGTTTAATTTATGTTTTATTATTAATCAAAGTAACATTACAAGAATGGGCCAACCCATCCTAAAAAAACACCAAAAAACAAAAAAGAACCGGGTAGGCCCAAACACAAAAGAACCATGACCCGACCCAACACAAATCACTTAATAAATGTGTAGAGTTTCCTAAACGAGCTAAGATCAGCTCACAAAAAAAATCCTCTCCGCCTCTTCTCCTTTTTCCATGGCTTTCTTCATCATTCTCCAGCTCAAGATGCTCCTGCTTTCGGTAATAAATTTCATTCCTTGGTATAGCTATGATGAATTCTTCTCCAGCTGCAGGAGTAAGTTGTTTCCTTCCTTTTTGGTCCATCTGATTTACCTTGCTCATGCTTAACTTCATTTTCCTTCCTGTACCAGCTGAGATCTCCGGTACTAAGGTGTGTGAATAGTTTTTTGGTGCACAAAAATAGGGTCTTGTCCGCTTAGGCCTGACATATATTCCTGGTGAGCTTTCTTCTTCTTTTGTGTTAAAGTTGCTAAGTAAGCTCCAAATTAACAAATCTCTTGTTAACCAGTTATGAAAGGGAGGGAGATAATGAGATGCTCAGATCCATTGGTAACTGGATGATGCCAAAAACCCAAGTTGCATGTGTTGACAATCTGATCATCGACCCCTGATCTGCTGAGAGTCTTTTTTGTTGGCTGGTTCCTTAGGCTAAGTAACATTTCCCCTTTCTTGTTCCCCATCTTGGAATGTACAGATGACTGTGAATGAACTGTACTAGCCTGTCCAGTCTATATAATTATGTGTAACAGCTAGTCTTAGATAAGATGCCTGATACTTATTACTATTTAGTATCCTTCTAGCTGCACTAAGCAGTTGATGAAATTTTGTATATGTGAATGAAATCTGCTCCACTGCCATGTTAGCTAAATAGTCTGCTAGTTGATTACCATCTTTGTATGTATGAACTATCTGGCATGTATGTATGACATCTAGTCTTATTTCAAGAGCATAATAGTAAAGATAAACAGTGGAAGCAACCAAGATAATAAAATAATATATAACTCAAAAGAAAGTTTGAGAGTCAAAACTAAATCCATAATGATACCCCAACATTGTCTACAAAGCCTCTAATATGAATAATACCAACTAAGTTGGGACATGTTCCCAATTATAACAAAAAAAATCCAACAGTAATGGAATAATAAATAAAAACTAAAAAAGAGATCAGGGTTTTCAAAAGATGGAGGGCTAGCTCATAATTTCACAGCTGACTGATTAGGATGTCAAACTACTTAACGTTGTACAAGTTCATGGGAAAATCCCTCAGAACCTATATCATGTAATGATGTGTCGGCCAAAAATGATCAGTACGGTGAGTACTGGCATGCAACCCAAGAGACTAGATAAAACATGTATGCATTTATCAAAACCAGTCATAAACCACATGTAAATCAACTATATATATTATAAGATGCCAGGGTAGGAGTAAGAGACGAGTTACATGAACATTTAAAACTTAATCTAGAACTATATAGCTTTCACCAGTATCTACTGACCCATGGGTAGTATGGGTCATCTAGTAACTCACGGGTTACATAGGTCCGGTATTCCCTAATCAGCGGGGCCCCAGTCCATGTTGACCGTACATATCGAGGTTAGGCTAAATACACAAATAGACTAAAGCCACCATACATATTATCCTCATGTTATGAAAACTACTGGTCGTCCAATTAAGGTACAATATTCCTATGCTGACAAACATAGGTTTCGTGCATTGGTCATGAAGACTTACACCTTTATGGTAGCTATATAATTTCCTTTAGAGCGCAATTAAAATAGTTTTCACATAACATTTATCATGGAGTCGTTCATTAGGGCATATTCATACTGGTATCATCATACCACGACGTTCAAGTCATTCATATCATGCCAAGAACCATTATCACAAACATTATCGTCTCCTTAACTCCATCATTCAAAATCATGCTCGCGTTCATCATTAAATTACATGAAAATCTCAAAGTAAGTCATAAAGTTCAATACTTTTAGTATTTCGAGAGATGGGTCAAATTATGTAGAATCCTTGTTTAAAGAATCCTTGTTTAAAGTCAAATTAACAAGGTGGGATAAGGTTCATGTTCTTAACATCACACAAATTTCATAATCATTGTGAAAAAATAAATTGTCAATTCCATCATTATCATGAAACCCAATTTCAATTTACAATTCACCATTTAAATCATTAATGAACCATTTATAATAAGGAAAAACAATGCAATTGGATAACAACTCAAGAATCCTCAACCCTAGTTTAATCAAACATTTAAAACACTTAAATAACAATTGAATTGATGCATAACACAAAATTAAAATTAGAGAGTATCCAACATGCTTGAAAGATGGAAGAATTTTGAGAGAATTAGGAGTTTAGAGCCTTCAGTAGTGAATTCTTCTGAAAACTCTTGAGTTTCTTGACTTGGGGGTTGGAAAGAATAATATCAATGTTAAAAATTAATAACTAATGGCTATGAGGGATTAAATGAAGTTTTGTTTGGTTTAAAGGGGCAAAGGACCCAAAAGCCCTTACCAACAATTGCAAAAAAATAAAGCTGGGCGATTTGTGCCCTACAACACGGCACGCCGCTATCGTGGAGCCTAGATAGTGTGCCACGCTGCTATCGTGGAGGCTAGGTGGGGTCTCACGGCCTTATTGCGAAGGCTCAGTGGTTCGAGACCCCAAAATGACCCCAAAAGCTTTCCTAAATTTTCTAAATTCTCCCAAAAATATTTCATAACTTTTGTTATCGTGATTCATGTAAAAAATTACCATTTATCGCAACGGAGGGTTCAAAATAAATTGGTCTCAAATTTATGGGGTCATATATTATCCCTTCTCCCCCTGGATCATTCATCCCCGAATGAGAAGTTAAGACATTCTTAGCACAATAATAAAAAGAGTATAGTGGAATTCAAGGATAAATTCAAAATGTGACAAGAGGGGAAATAAAACTCATACCTTAAACACTTTCGTCGAACATTGAGAACAAGAACAGATTGTCACAATTAAAATCAGAGCCTAGTCGTGACGGGTATCTCAAGTCCACCATGGACCGGAGACCACCCCCTTAGACTAACCTCGAGAGCACATAAATGTAAACATTGGAAACCAATCTAAGGTTTTAACAAGAAATACAGATAAACCAAATGAAAGTTTAAGAGTTAAAATGGACAACCAATCCCACACTTTTCCACAAAAGCCTCTAAAATCAAAAATACCAACTAAGTTGGACCTTTATGTCAAAAATACTCTTTATCCAAACAATTTTGTCAAATATCCACAAGTTTTAAATCCTTTGCCAAATACCCACTTAATTCCACCTCACCACCAATTTTTCCAACTTAACAAATTTAGCCTCAACCTTTATAATAATTCACTTTAACCCAATACTTCCAACTTAATAAATTCACCCACAAGTTTCTAATAATACACTTCAACCCACTCCATCATCCACCATTATATATATAAAAATAATATCTAGGTTTCCAAAAATATTAAAAAAAATAATTCCAAAAGCTAAAAATAGAAAGTGGTTATTTTTCCTACTAAAAAGCTCCAATTCCAACCACTTTTCCAGCGATCAGCTATAAATTAGTCCACAAGCATCATAAGCTTATCCATTGCATCCATTGTTATCCCATTTGTTTCCTATCTCCTCAAACACACTTTTCACCATTATTAAAAAGCTTTAAATCACTCACATTACTCAAAACCACTTTAGAAAGTGCATTACAGCAGCTCAGGCGATTCCAAGTTTATTTCTTTATTCCATAAACCCAACAATCATTGATTACAAGCAATATTTGCAATTTCAAGTATTTGTACAAAAATTTGCACAGTCATTGACCCGTTATCGCCAGTCATCGACCGTGCATACAACACAACATACACCATAAGCATAATCTACCATCGACCGAAGCTTAATTCTAGGATGTCTATTGCAGAATTTGTTCTAGTTTCTGGTGATTTCATGGGAGAATGGGTGGAGACTTCGAAATGTTTGAAATGGAGATCATTTACCAAGGTGACAATTCCCATTCCTGTTCGCCGCAACAATTCGTACGATGAATTTGTTGCAAGCGTAATGCAGAGCGGGGATCTAGATTGCACGCCGAGCGACGTGGTGATTAGTTATGTAATGCATTCAAGGGAACGACGTTTAAAACAAAGCATATCCGTGCTCCGGTGTCCCGCAAATGATGTTCTTCGCAATTAAACTTCCTTTCCAACACATCCAATAGCTTGCGTTGCAACGCAACTCCTTAAATACAATTGTTTGAATTTCTCTTATGCTTGGAACATTACCATCCCGAAAATGATTTACGCATACTGAAGCAATCAATTTGGATAAGACATTTTTGTTCCTGCGGGTGGCATTTTCAACGCCGCATGTGTTCATCCCGACATACTTATGCTTTGTTTAAACATTACTTTTACGATATTGAGCATTCAACCACTACCCATCCACACACTTCTTAATTCACCCTCCCTAATTTGTCTAAGCTCTAATATAATTATTTGACTTGTTTACACTCCTTCACATGTGTAGAAATCCACACCATATTTATTTAGAATTTATTTAATTATTTTTTAACTACATCCAAGTGATGGTCTATAACCTTGTACATAGATCATCGTGTTCTACGCCTAATCATGATATCAGTCTATGTGATAATAAATGTGTAAGTCTACAATAGAGTATACTAATCGATGGATGACATAGTTCATGATCTACGACGGTCTATTAAGTGTCATCACTAGTCCAAGATCATCTATTTAAATCATTTTTAATGTAATTGTTTTCTTCCACCGCCCCCAAAACATGTGATTATCCATTTAAATCATCTTATATTTAATTATTTTCTTCCATCAGTCCCAAAACATGTTACTATTATCTTTTTTTTTTAATTTAATTATTCATTTTTTAACTACCTCCACGTGATGGTCTATAGATGTGTACATAGATCACGGTAGTCTACGCATAATCAGGATATCAGTCGATGCTCTAATAAAGGTGTAAGTCTATGGTAAACCATACAAATCGATGTCTGACATAGGTCATGATCTACGACAGTCTATTTAGCGTCACCACCAGTTTAAAAGAGAAAAATTACTTTTCCAACGGTAAAAAACGGCTACTTTTGTAAGCCATCAGTGTGAACACTTTGTTTTTACTTCATATATAAGGTGTGCGTCCCTCCTTATTTTATTTCATCAACTTTATTTTGTTTTGAAAAATTCTACAATGTCGCAAGCATCTCAATCATCCAATTCTAAAAATACTCTAATTTGTCATTGTGGGAATGCGGCTGTCTTGAGGACGTCACGCACGGATTCAAATTCAAGTCGCAAATTTTATAATTGTGCAATTGCAAAGGTGAGCTGTGCGTGTTTTTTTTTTAAAGTTAAGTTAATGGTTATGTAATTATTTTTTTTCCCTAGGATAATGGCGCATGCTCATTTTTCAAATGGCTTGATGAGCTATCACTTCCATCCAGTCCATCAACGTTAATTCCGGGACTCGAGACATCAAATTTTCAAGGCTTGGCAAAATTTAATCTACTACAAAGGCTCCAAAAATGAGATGAAAATAAAGATTTTCTCATTACTTTGTTCAAATAAGCCGAAGAACAGATGGATCACTTTAAACTATTGCTACATGACACCCAAATAGAGAGGGATCAACTAAAACAAAAATTGATTTTGGCTGAAGAAAGAGAGAATGTCCTAAAAATGATGTTATGTGCTATAATGCTAGTATTGGTAACATGGATGTAGTGATATTGAATAAATAATAATAGTTCTACTTTTGTATAATGTTAAATACTATTTTTGATAGAACCATAGTCAATTAAACAACACGTCAACTTAAATTCGACCAGCAGGGTAATGATAGACTATGCATACGGTATATGAAATATTAAGTATGCATTCTATGATATCAAGCATACAATGTACCAACTATAACCACACCCTGCATATTCAAATTCCATGTCACAAATCAGTTTGATAGAAACAGATTCAGCTCAGAATCATAACAAGTTTCATAAAATAAAAGAATAATTGTCATATTCTACCACCAGATCCTTCAAACTTCATATTTGTGAAATAAAAAAAAATTGTCATATCCTAACAACTCATCATTTAACAATAAATTAAACATCTTAACATTTAAATGTCTCTTTCCCTAAGTTCCTCATCAACACAAGTGTTACTGTTGATTTCATCAACAATGTCCATGACCACATCTGTTTGGACAACTTCAACTTCCTTTTTCTCAACAATTGCAGCTGCTTCTTCATTCTCACCTTCTTCTCCTTCTTTTTCAGCATGTGCATCAGCTACTGCTTTTTCAGTTTCTTTTTCTTCCACACCTTATTTTCTTACTTCACCTGCAGCAGCTATTTCTTCCTTAGCTTCAGCATCTGTTTCTTCCTCAGCTTGTTCTTTTCGTTCACCTGCTGCTTCTTGCTCAACTTCTTCTTTGTCAACTTCTTCTTCAATAGTTTTTCCTTTTTCCATGCCTCCTTATTCATCTGTTGCCGCTTCTTCTTGTTCTGCTGCTGCTGCTACTTTTCCACCTTCTTCTTGGCTCTTATCTTCTTCACCATCCTTCTTTTCTTCTTCTTTTTCCTCTTCTGCCACAACAACGGCCAACTCATCCATTTTGCTCTTTTTTCCTCCTTCTCTATTCCTCTCCGATTCATGCACATGAACTATTTCATAATATTACAAAAAGTTACTGATACTTAAAGATGAATATTCATTAACAACATCAATTAATGAATAAAGTTACCTCGCTCATGTTGTCACTCATCATTTTCCTTTCTCTTCATTCTTTTCTCTTTGATATAGGCAGCAATATCCAACACCGCTTCCTCGAGCGCAGCTACACGCTTATGAAGATCCCAGGGGGATGAGGTTCCCGCTGCATCTTTGGAGGTTCTTGGAGAATCATCATCACCAATGTGTACTCCAATGGGGTTACCACCCAAATCCCCGTCATCATCACTGTCTTCATTTGAAGTGAGGACAGTCACCCCTTCTAACTCTTTCTTCAAGCCATCGAGGACGTTATTCTTTACCATGTTCGTATATGGCTCAAACATAATCATGTAATCCATCTTCGTCTCACAAATAGTAGGGATGATGTACGGTTGCACGTTCTACCAAATATCAATTAACAATTACATAAAATTTGATAAAAAGGTACTATTATTGCATTATAGAAAATAAGTTCATACATTGATAACTTTTCCTTTATACTTGAATGGGTCGCCTTCAATTATCTTGTCGCTTTTTGAAGTGTGCCATCTGAGGATACGGGGGATGGGTAAGGGCTCATCCATTAATTTTTCAACAAATTCTCCAAGATGAGGAAAGGCCTCATAGATCCAAATCTGTAAGCAGTATAGTAGTGAAAAAAATAACTATGAGTCTATGACATAGTATAAATAAAATGATAATCTACGATAAACTCACTAAAGGGTTTATGGTAGATACCATGAATGCCTAGGGAAATCCGAATAGAGCATAGGATGCCTTTTGCTTCTCATCAAATACTTCCTTCTGCTTCTTCAGGTCACTTTTCTTCTTCAGATAGTCCATGGTCAGTTGAAATGTCTCATTTCCCCACTGATACTTCTCTAAGAAACTCAAAGAATCGACCATTCGAATCAGTTTTGTGTCGACAACCTTCGTCAAATCTTTCGCAAGCAACATGGTGTGCAAGAACCACAGTAGACAACACTTGAACTTCTGGTCCTCGTTCAGCTTATTCCCTCTGATCAGGCGTAACAATTTGGCCACCGTGATGTTTTTGTTTTTTGTCACCTTAAAACAAAAATTATCCCCCTTTGCTAACACCTTCTTCATTTTTGATTTACTGGGGTATGATGAGCAGTTCAGCCCCGTGGTCAAACAAAACTCTTTCAAGCCAAAACAGGCAGGCTTGTTGTTAACACAGAACCACATCTCATGACGCATCTTATCGTTCTTAACACGTCGCAACAGCAAATAATAGACCAACTGCCCATTGAACTTGAGATGTTCCGGCAGGTTTCTCAGGTGTCCAAAATAGGACCGCTTGAATCTTTTCTTCAATTCTTGGTTGATAAGAATTTGCTTAAATTCTCGATAAGCAGCCATTCTTGATTTGACCGATATCTTTGCCGAGAAAGATCCGACCTCATCAATTATTGTTTGAAGGTCATACCGCTCCACGGAAATGCACCTTAAAAGATATGGCACGGACAACGAATCATTATCCCCATCATCACTATTACTCCCACTTCTCTCGCACTCTTTACTGTCACCACTGACACTCTGCTTGGCAACATCTTCACTAGAATCGATGTAGTCGCTTATCTCCTTTAACTCCAAATCTGATTCGGACACCGACTCTTCAATTTTCTTTTTTTTGGACACTTTTTCAACAGCCACAACTCTTCTTTTTCTACTACTACCAGCGGTATCGTCTTTCTGTTTAGGAATAACATTTTTTCTACCCATTTTCAACACAGTCTACACCTAAAGAGCAAATCTCCCATTTTCAGTTCATAGACCACAAGTCTATCAATAGAAATAACTCAATGATCAAATGAAACCCTCCCCCCATAAAAAAAAATTAACAAACACCCCACCATTAAACAGTTCACTATACAAACATACAATAATTGAACCAAAATCGAACATGCAAAATATCAAAACACAACAATTGCTAAAAATCAAACTAGTGCACCTAATCAAACTAATTAGCTATTAATATTTTAATTTTCACTATTTCAGCAATCATGTTTTAAAAGAACTTCATACGTCTGAAAATTGAAATATATCTAGGGCATTCTCATTTCATAGACCACGGGTCTACGAATAGACCGTGGGTCTATGGATAGAAATAGAATGTTGTTCAAATCAAAATGCCAAAATAACTCTTCAAACAACAATTATACCACCATTCAACACTTCGTTGCTAAAAAAAATACGATTAAATCAAAACACCAAATTCAAAAAAAAAAATCCTACATCACTATCAATCTATTAGCGAAAATAAAAACTATTTAAATGGATCTAGAAATGATTGAAACTCGATTTTAACTAACCTTGCGAAGCAACAACGCCCCCTTAGCAGCTGCGGACGAAGAACGTACGAAAATGGCGTTTTTGGGAGAAGTTTTTTGAAAGCGGGAGTTGGGAATTGAAGAGGAGAGAGAGAGGGTTTTTTTTTTTTGATATTGGAATAAGTGGAGGGGGTTAGGTGTATTATATTAAATTTGTAAAGTTGTATAAATGATGAATTGGTCCGTGGGCCCCACTTTTTTCACTTTTTACACCCTAAACCTAAAAAATAAATCAAAAAAAATTAAGTGGGTATTTGGCAAAATAGTTTTGCAAAAGTTCTTCTTTACCAATTATTCCCAACTAAGTCGGGACATGCCTCCGACTGTGGCCAAAAAGAATCCAATGCAGAAATACTCAGAAATAAAGAAAATAAGTGAAATGACAGGGTCTTTCGAAAGATGGAGGCTCACCACTGCACAGTAGATCCACGAGAGTACTCAACCACCTAACGTTGCATAGTAGCAACAGAAAAGGCCTCGAACACTTTCGTTTAATTCATCAAGGTTCTTATTCGATCCTGCACTATTTATTTTATAAATTTTGTTGCGAACCAAATCATAAATAAAGTTGTTTAAATGATTTCATGGATTATTTAGTAAATGTGGTTGCTTTAGTGTCATGTTTTTGTTTGTATGATTGTTTGAATCAGTTCATGTCGTTGATTATTTGTTGAAATTGATCCTAAATGCTGAGATATTCATCTAAAATAAAGAAGTGAAGTATATATGATGATTTGGTTCTCACACAGAAGACCTTAACATCACACCCCTTAACTATATATGTTATGCATGCACACCAAATTAGAGAAAGGGAAAAGAAAGTTTAGAGAAAAGCAAAAGAAAGTTAAGAAAAAAGCAAAAGAAAATTTAGAGATAGAAGAAAAGAAGAAACAGAGGGAATGTGAGATTTTAAAACTTCAAAAATAAAATCCCGTCGAGGTATGCAATCAAAATCTCGTCGGCATCAAGTTCCTATCATAATTCCATTTTGGTACGTGAACCTGGGTTTCTTTGGTCTTTATGTACTGGAACAAAGTTTCAGCTTATAAAGGTTCAATTTTAACTCTTTCCACTAATGGATTTCTCAAGTTATTCTCTTGTTTGATGCTTAATATTATCTATTTGGGTTCATTTTCAACTATAGCGTCACTGGTTCACTGTTTGGGAGTAGTTTAAGGTTTAATAACATACTTTTTATGTCCATTTAGGGGTTGGTCAAGTGAGTTGGATTGGCCAACAATTAGTTAAAATTTTTGTAGAGTTTAGAGATTAGTAAGAAAATAGTAGCTTAAGGTTTAAGGATTTCGAGCCTTTAAAATATTATTGTGGAAATTTTAAAAATATAATTGATAATGCATGCTTCATTAGTTTTTTTTTTTTTAAATTACTGATCATTTGGATTTCTTGTTTCTTATCACAATCTTTCGATATGCATGTTTAATTAACTGAATATTTTTACCGTCTTATTTGACGAGTTGTAAGTTAGGAGATAAACATGATTTAGTTTTCTCAGGCCTAGATTGACGAATAAGGCGCATTAATTAATTTGTAAGGAAGCTAGGTGAGCTATGAATTAATTCAAAATTCGTTTAAAAAAAGAAAGTAAAATCATGAATAGGATAAATTATCTCGAGTTTATAAGAGATGAACAAATATTTTTAATGTTAGATAAGCTTTAGGCATATTTTTACATTTGTCTCAATTAAGAATGCGACATACACATCTTTCTGAGACTCTAAAAAATAATTCGAGGATGCAATAATGCACCTTGTTAAAGATCGTCTTAAAATTAATTTTCAATAGCTCAATACAAGAGGTATACACAGGACATATATTAGACACTAAAATGAGCAAATTAAGGCCTACAAACATAATTTATCCAAAATAGTTAAAGATAAATATAAGTTAATAAAAGCAACTATGCTAGAACCACGAGACTCGAGGGGTGCCTCATATCTTGCCCTTGGTCAACAGAATTCCTTACCCGGTCTTCTATATTACAAACGAGCAAAGAGTCATTTTCTTTTGATTAGAGATACAATAAGGTGACTTAGAAGGTCATAACTCAATTTCAAGTGGCGATTCTGTAAATAAAATAATCCCTATTCAAAATCATCACTTTTACTATCCATTTATATCGCGTGAAAAAAGGGTATGACAGTGTTGAAATATTATCATGGATTCGGTCGTTGACTATCATCTTTCTTTTACTATCACATTTATATTATTATTTTGATTGGCTTTTGTTGTTTATTATTATTATTGTGCTCTAGAGATAAGGCTGAGGAGGTTATTTTCGGCCTTGATTGTCTTTGGATGCCTGTCACGGTAAGGACCTGTTTCTAATCGTGACAGTTTGTTAGTTGGCAAAGTGTAATTTTTACCTTACAAGGTAAAATCATGATTTTACCTTACAAGGTAAATGGAGTCATTTACCTTATCCTTTGATTGAAAAAAGATAGTGAGGGTTGGAAATTTAATGACACCGATGTACTTCCTCTGTCCATCTTTATTTGTCCAATTTATAAGATCAATGGATAATTTATTCATTTTTACTTTTTTATTTTTTATAATAAATACAATACATCACTAGTATTTTTTGAAGCAAAAATTATTATACTCAAAGAGTGATATAGTAGAATCATTCATCTATTTATTGTTTCTTTAGGTATATGTCAAGTCAAAAGTTAACAAGTATTTATGGACGGAAGAAGTATTTAGTGAAGAATTTATTTCAATTGCAGTGGAAGGTTGCGAGACTATTCTACTTTACAAGGTAAAACATGTCCCTTACCTTATTAATTTTCTTTAATAACCACTCATTTCATTCATTTCTTGTTCACATTATTTATTTGTTCACCTGTTTCACTCTGTTCATTCACATTATTTTGGGTGTTTGTTCTTGTTCTTGTTCAAAGTCTACCTCATCAAAAATCTTACACTTTAAGAATATTTTAATCACCTTTTTATATAATTATTTTAATACCTAACAAACAAGTATGTAGTATTAATATTTTTAATTATTTTTTTACCTTACTAATTTGCCAAATGGTGTTACCGTACCAACTTGTTAAGCCTAAACCTATGTTACGTCATTATAGTCTATCTAATTCTTTTTGGATTTGTTGTTTGCACAACAAATATATTAAATATGGTCATACATGTGTAAGAAACTTGCCCTTTAGGCTCTAGACTTCCTTTAGTTGCATGCATTTATAAATTAGTCAATTCATCAAATTATTACTTGACATTAATGTTCATGAAACACATATCAAAACTAATTTTTATTTTCTTCATGTATAGATATGGAATATCGACAGTTTGTTCATTCAGGACCATCACAATATGACGTATATGTCACGCAAAGTAAGCATTGATCAGAGGCTATTTGAAGAGGCACATTGAAGAGAGAAAAGAGATGTTTGAAAGTGTAGGTGATGATAATGATTTTTTACAACATGTTAGAGATCAGCGTTTCATCACCATCTTCTTAATTATATTTTAATATTTATAATTTTAGGGTGGGTGGGGTTGGGGGTTGAACGGGTTACATGGATTTGAGTTTTTTTTGCTTGAATGCAATTTATGAGGTGCAAATAGTCTCATCAAATGTTGATACTTATATTTGATGAGAAAATATGAGCATCAAGTTCACAATCTTAAGGAGTGGGTGGAGTGATTAAAACATTAAGTTATAGATATTGGATACGTTCCCTGTGATTATTTTCTTATTACTACACTGGTTGAAAGGTGGCGGCCAAAAACGCATATCATTTACCTGAGAACGAGTGAATCGAGTATAACCTGACAAGACATGGAACTCATGTTTGGAATAGTTGTAGATGTAACCCACTACAACAAATGTGAAATTTAGCTACGATATAAAATTCATCACTAATTGTTCACTTTTAAGGACAAAAGTTACCTTTCGTCGTTAAATACATGGATCACATATTTCTAGTGACAAAATATAAATTTTAGTGGCATAATTTTGTCCTCTCAAGTTTCCCGTTAAAAATTGAGTTGATGCCATTTTATTAAGCAACATTAGTCACGAATTATGTGTTATCAGTGACACATTATTTCGTCACTAATAATTTAGCTAGTTTGTGACAAATTAATTTTTTGTCTTAAAACTAATTAATTTTTGGACACAAAAATATTTTGTCAAAAAATATGTTGTTAATATAGTGACAAATTATATTTTGTAGTTAAATGTTGTAAACTTTATCCATAAATTTTATATTAAATTGCCACTTTAATTTTTTTCACTAATAATATATATAATTAGAGACGAACAGTTATTGTCTCTAATCGATCTATGATTTAGTGACAATAAAAATTTATCACAAAATTTACAAGGTATAAATAACGACGACTTTAAAATTTGTAGTTGAATAATTCAACTATTTTCTATGAAAAATATTTGCAGCAAAATACAAAATTTTCTTTGGCTACTATTGTTAATGATTACAAGTAAGCCTATCAAACGGGCCGGACCTACTAAACAAAACTGGCTCGGTTAGCCCACGGACTGTACAGTACTGGGTCCCGGACTGGGTTAATTTTTTTTGGGCCTAGTTAACCCGGTCCGGACCAAAACCGAATCAGGTTCGCCGGTGAACCAGCCCGGCCTGGATAACTAATTTTTTTCTTAAAAGAAAAATCAGATTTAGTATATATATCATTATATTGTAGTATATATCTTGTAGTATATGTTTTGTTTAGAGTAGTATATATATTGAATGGTACGTATATATGTGTATATATATATAAAATAGACTCTAAAGTAGTGTATATTTAACGTATACATGTGTATATGCTTTATAAATTAGTATATGTATCATTATATTGTAGTAAATATGTTGAAGCATATTTTATTTAAAGTAGTACATATACATTGAATGGTACGTATATATGTGTATATATTTTCTATAGACTCTAAAGTAGTATATATTTAACGTATACATGTGTATATGTTTTATAAATTAGTATATAACTATATATATAGTGTGTTTATATATTGTAGTATATATATTGTACTATATTTTATTTAAAGTAGTACGTATATATTAAATGGTACGTATATATGTGTGTATATATCTTCTATAGACTCTAAAGTAGTGTATATTTAACGTATACATGTGTAGATATTTTATAAATTAATATATATATCATTATATTATAGTATATATCTTGGAGCATATTTTTTAAAGTAGTACATATATTGAATTGTACGTATATATGTGTATATATAGAATATAGACTCTAAAGAAGTATATATTTAATGTATACATGTGTATATGTTTTATATATATATAGTGTGTGTGTGTATATTGTAGTATATTTTATTTAAAGGCGTACATATATATTGAATGGTACGTATATATGTGTATATATCTTATATAGACTCTAAAGCAGTGTATATTTAACATATACATGTGTATATATTTTATAAATTAGTATATATATCATTATATTATAGTATTTTTTATTTAAAGAGTACATATGTATTGAATGATACGTATATATGTGTATATATCTTCTATAGAGTCTAAAGTAGTATATATTTAACGTATACACGTGTATATATTTTATAAATAAGTATATAACTATATATTTAGTGTGTGTATACATTGTAGTATATGTTTATTTAAAGTAGTACATATATATTGAATGGTACACATATATGTGTATATATCTTCTACAGACTGTAAAGTAGTATATATTTAACGTATACATGTGTATGTGTTTTATAAATTAGTATATATATCATTATATTGTAGTATATATCTTGTAACACATGTTTTATTTAGAGTAGTATACATACTGAATTGTACGTATATATGTGTATATATAGAATATAGACTCTAAAGTAGTATATATTTAACGTATACATGTCTATATGTTTTATAAATTAGTATATAACTATATATAGTGTGTGTGTGTATATATTGTAGTATATATATTTTAGTATATTTTATTTAAGAGAGAAGTATCGATTACCCCCCCTGAACTTGTCACGTTTTATTCAGGGTATACCTGAACTTTGACTAGTCCTAAGTACCCCCCCCTCCCCCGAACTTATTCTTTTAGTATGTCGCGTGCCCCTTTTACGCTGATGTGGCAAAATGTTTGAGTTCAACCTCCATCACGCACGTGATGGAGGTATTTTTATGCCAAATCAGTATTTTAATGATAAAAAAATGAAAACATCTATTTTTCTTTAATATTTCAACATCTATTTTTCTTTAATATTTTCAAAAAATTCAATTACCCTCTCCTTATTTATTATTACTCTTCCTCCATTACTTCCAATCTAAAAAAAAATTCATCCATTTATTAATTTTGTAAAACTCGAGTTTATTAATTAGTTTATAAAATAAAAATTTCATCCATATATTAATTTTGTAAAAATTTTGTTCATTAACCTAAAAAAAAAATCATCCATTTATTAATTCAATCTAAAACTCCTGTTTCCATTCCTATGAAACTCCTTCAATTTTGTAATTTTAATTACATATATCATATGAGTTATTGTAACTAAAAAAATGTACTAATTATCGAAGAGCATATTTTAAACAATATTAACAAAAAAAATACTAAAGAAACTAAGACACATACTTATAATAAATATAGTTATATTAATTATCGATTTTTAATCCCTAACGATTTGATTTTCGATTTAACCGATAAGAAAATACTCATAAAATAGAAAAAGTAGTAACT